>NW_004524624.1:12369350-12441927 GCF_000260255.1 Octodon degus | reverse complement strand
TTTAAATTTTATTTATTTATGTGTGTGTGGCCAGCTCAGCCCACCAGGGGGCGGGCCTGGCTGGCATGTGGTGCTGGGGGATTGAACCGTGGTCCCTGTGTTTTGCTAAACTTGTTCTAAGTAGGTGCTTTAGACCACTGAGCCATCTCACCAGCCCCATCCTGATTTTAGAGTGAAAACTTTCAGTTTTTGTCCATTTACTATGATGTTACCTGTTATATATTGTTAGTATATATTCCACTTAAAAAAAAAAACTTGTAGAATTTATATATCATAAAATTTCCCTTTCTGTGATATTTGATTAATTTTAAGTAAATGTATTAAGTTGTACAATTACAAAATAAATAATTGAAAATAGTAATATTAAGAACATTATTATTTATATTTAGAACATGAACTTGCTTTCGGATGCTCGTTCTGCTAGAATGTACCGGGATGAATTAGATGCACTTCGAGAGAAGGCAATCCGAGTTGATAAACTTGAAAGTGAAGTCAGCAGATATAAAGAAAGACTACATGATATTGAATTTTATAAGGCAAGAGTTGAGGTATGTTGTATAATGAACCATTCACAATATTTTTTTCTTGAATACGATTTTTAAAATGTATTTGAAATGTACTTAATAATGTTGAACATAACAGTTATTACTAACATTTTCACAAAGGGATTTTTGGACTTTCATTAATTTTTATGTAATTCTTTGGGGCTCTTAATTTTAACTAGCATCATAGGTAGAGCAGACTTTTGAAGTCTTTCCTATAAACTCAAAATACTTGTCTCTATAATGTCAAACATGTTCTCAAAAGTGAAAGCAAAACATTTCTGATGGCTTTTAATTGAAATTGCTAAGTTAGGTTTCACACAGGCTTTTTATATGCAAATGAAGATAAAACCAACTATTCTTGATGTTTGCAATTAATGTTGCATGAAGTTCAAGTGACAAAAAATTTCACAGTCCTTCCATTTATTTCTTTCCTTTCTCAGATAACTTCCTTTTTTTCTGTAAACAGATTTTGGTCAGTTCCAGTATGAGAATAAGAAGAGAATGCAAAATTTAAAAATGAAAACTTAAGAAAATAGAACATTTTAGCCTGAAAGTTATCAGTAAAGACACCCAATAAATAATAAATATACATTTCCAGTTATTCACATGTATTTATACATGGCATTAGTAAGGGATCTTCAGAGACCCCACTGTTTTGTATTTCTCTAGACTTAGTTAACCACAGATATGTATAATTTGTCAAAAGGAAATTGCAACTACTCACTTTCAAATCATATATGGGAGTTTTTAAAGTATTTCCTCAGTATGTTCATATAAAAATTTTATTGGTGGAAATCTTGGTTTATTTTATTCTTGGTTTTTACTGCAAAAACCTAAAACCCTTCATTTTCAAAAGAAGTCTTTGAGAAAAATGTTTAAGTCTATTTCCATCACTAAGGAAAGCTCTTATTCTATGGAGATATGTCTTAAATATGTGGAGAACTCCTTGTACTTTGGCCTTTATAGTTGTGACTAAGTATTCAAATATATTACATGTTTTTTTGTGAAATTATAGTAGTATTACTCTACTGTAAGAATTCAATATTTTATTGCATAATACCTTAACATCTGGGGGAAAATGAAGGAAAAATGTGTATTTCTGTTACTCAGTAGCTTTACTTCTACATAAAACTACTGGTACAGATGTTGTAGTGTTTTAGTTGAAAAAATAATTTCTGTGTTCTAGATCATTAAAAACTTAAAAGGATTTAGTACATTTGTGGTAAAACGTATTCAAAATGCTTATAGGAATTAAAAGAAGACAATCAAGTTTTATTGGAAACAAAAACCATGTTGGAAGACCAACTTGAAGGAACTCGAGCTCGTTCTGATAAATTACATGAGTTAGAAAAAGAGAATTTACAGCTAAAGGCGAAACTGCATGATATGGAAATGGTAAGGTTTTTAAAAAAATTTTTTTAATAATTTTATTGAGAAATAAATAGCAATGAGACAGTTTCAAAACCGATTTAGTAGGACAGTTTCAATAATTAACACATTGCATAGTGTTGTCTTCTTAGTGGTTATTCATAGTACAAGGTGCAGACATGATATCCTGTCCACAAACACTATTAGAACAAATCTTTCTATTCATTGAATTAAGGGAAAGTAGCAGTATATCTATCCTATTTTGAATATACAGATACAAAATGGTCCTTCATTTGTATCCCCATTTTTTGTTTAGTTTTGTCAGAGAAGGGTATTTCATTGTCATTTAAATATTGTAGGTGCATGAATTCAACAAAATATTCCAATATAGTCCAGGAGTCCATAATAGTAGTGGGTTTTCCGTAGGTCTGGCAATGTCAGAAGTTGTACTCTGAAAAAAGAGATTGTAGAGGATTTCAGAAAATGGAAAGATATTCCCTGCTCTTGGATAGGAAGAACCAACATTGTGAAGATGGCCATACTCTCAAAATTGCTGTACAGATTTAATGTAATCCCTACAACCAACATACCTTACAGACCTAGAGAAATCATTCTTAAAATTTATTCGGAACTAGAAAAGACCTAGAATAGCAAAGGCAGTCCTGGGCAACAAAGACAAGGCAGGAGGCATTACAATTCCTGGCTTGAAATTAGACTATAAAGCTACTGTGATAAAATCAGCATGGTACTGGCAATGAAATAGACCTGAGGATCAAGGGAATAGATTAGAAGATGTAGAAGCCTCTACAAACACACTCAGCCATCTTATCTTCAACAAAGGGGCCAAACATGCTTACTGGAAGAAAGATAGCCTCTTTAACAAATGGTGCTGGAAAAACTGGCTCTCTACATGCTGTAAAAGGCTCAAGTCAGCAACTTCTGACATTGCCAGTCCTGTGAAAACGGTAAGTTTTAAAGGATAAATTACATTGCCTCTCAAGAAAAATTCTCAGGCTTGGCTGGCTTTTTTGTAATGACAGAGATAGCTAAAGTCCTTGAAGCTTTAGCAGAAGAGATAGCTGTATGAATTAGATGCTTGCAACCATATATAAATACAACTGCACTATATGAATAAGTAGTAGAAATTTATGCTTTTGTTGTAGATAAGTATTGTTAATTTTGTTGCCTACTTTTCAAACCCCCAGTAAACTATTGTGTAAGGACATCTTTTAAAATATAAAAAACTACTGGCTTGAATTTAAAACGCAATCAGAATTCTTTGTAGAATTCATAGTTGATGTCCTGACAGTGATAAAGCATTTTCACATTGTCCTACAAGATCATTTTAAAAGGATGTGTGGCACCTGATAATGGCTAGTAGGACCAACTGATTATTTACTTCTAGCTATGAAAATTTTAAGAAACTCAAAATTTATCCTCAGTTTCTAATACAGTTGGAGTGATAAAAATGGTGTCTTGATATTGTACTATTCTTGTTTTTTGTTCTCTCTCATCTCCCTGCCAATGAAAAAGGAACGGGATATGGATAGAAAAAAGATAGAAGAATTAATGGAAGAAAATATGACTTTGGAAATGGCACAGAAACAAAGTATGGATGAATCATTACATCTTGGCTGGGAACTGGAACAGATATCTAGAACTAGCGAACTTTCTGAAGGTATTCCTAATTTTGTTATATTTAAATATAAATGAATAAATGGAGTTGTAGTTATGTTTATACTTCTTAATATATTAGTTCTTTATTTTTCACAACTGGAGCTATCTCAGAAGACCAGGTATCTCCCTAAATAAGATCTTTGTGGAAGCAGCCACTTAAAAGACTGAGCTAGGGCCAGGCCCCTCCCTAAATAAGATCTTATCCAGCAGCATATTCTTCCTTCCTGTTGAGATCTGGTTCTTAGCTTTGCATGTCTTATAATTCAGTTTTATAATGCAGTAACAAATTTAATTGATTTGCACTGTTTCATGTTTGTATCACAAGTTGATGGAATACCAGTTTATGTCTTTTACAAAATATAGCCATCTATGGCCAGGTGTGGTGCGTATGTGTAATCCTAGTACTGGGGAGGCTGAGGCAGGAGGATTACTGTTTGTTTGAGGCTGGCCTAGGTTACATAATGAGGTTAAGGTCGCTCTTAAGTACATAACAAGACTTTGTCTCAAAAAAATTAAAAAAAAAATTTAAAAGAGAAAAAAGGAAATATAACCATCTAGTAAACTATCATTTTAGTTCATCTTGTTTTTTGAATATAGACAAACCAAAATAGAAAGAAACCAAAATACATTCTGTAAAACACAGAGGGAACATTGTTATGTAGATAGGAAATTAAGGATCTTATGACTTCTCTCATAACATATATATAATCACAGTTACAGAATTATACTTTCCAGTGAGTTCATATTGTAAATAATAAAACCTCATCAGATAAATTTTTAACTGTTGACCCTTTTTATTTCTAGGCTCTATATTGATTTGTTCTGTTTCTTAAAACTGGGTATATTTACATATAATAGTTATTTAAGTTATTGCTTCGGTTATATATGCTGATACACTTTTGAATTTACTTACATCACACATATTCATACTAGACTAGCTGCATAATTGCTCATTTATCCAGTATTCTAACTTGGAGGACATTATATTAAGGAAAATAATATGAGCACAGAAATATGTCATAATCTCTCTTATATTTTTCTGGAATCTTCAAAAGTCTGGTGGCAACCAAAGACTAGAATGTGAAATTGGGAGATGTTGGGCAAAGGACACACTTTTTTTGGTACTGAGGATCAAACTCAGGACCTTAGGCTTGCAAGCAGGCATTTGTGCCCCTGAGCTGTCTCCCCAGCCTAGGACGCACAATTTTGATTAGCTAGAAAAATAAGTTCAAACTAGGCATAGTGGCTCATGCCTGTAGTCCCAGTATTTGGGAGGCTGAGGTAACAGGATATCTTTCAGTTTGAGGCCAGCCTGGGCTACATAGTCAACTAAAGACCAAACTGAATGACCCAACAAGAACCTGTCTCAAAACAACAATAACAACAACAAAAATAAGTTCAAGAGATGTATGTCAGTCGTGAGTACAATTAGAATCTTTTATACATCTAAAGGATACTAAGAAAGTAAAAGATCTTTTCATCATGAAAAAGATGAAAGCTGCATTTAGCTATTCCACAATGTATTAAAACACCATGTTACATATCAGAAATATATATAACTTTTACTTGTGTATATATATATATATATAGTGGTGGCAGAATAAAAGCATTTTTTAAAAGCATTAAATGAAAGTGTGTGTTCAAGGTTAATATATAAATCCAGTTATGGTGGTGCTTGCTTGTCATGCCAGTTGTGTGGGAGGCTGTGATGGGATAATCTCAAATTCAAGGCCTGTCAGGGCAACGTGTTGAGATGTTGAGACCTGATATAAAACAAAGCAAAAATAAAGTTTAATGCAGAGAATTTCTATAATTTTTCATTTCATTCTTAAGTTACAAGTAGAAAACATAATAATTTCATTCCTAGAGTCAAACCAGTATATATACTTTGAATAAACACAATCTAAGTATTGTGTTTTTAATGCGATAAATGAGCTTGGTTTTTAAAGTATCTAATTCAAGTTGGATTCACAGTAATGCTGCCATTGGGAATGATGCATATCAAGACTGTCTTTATGCTGTGTTTTAACACCATTTACAAAAGAAGCAGATGTACAGAGATGTGATGATGGCAATGAAGATCATGAGGGAGATGATGTTAAAATAATTTCTGCATGCTTAATTTCTGCATCTTTTTTAAAACTTTTTTTTTAAATTTTTTTGGTGGAACTGGGGATTGAACTCAGGCCCTTGTGCTTGGTAGGCAAGTACTTATTCTACTGAGCTATCTCCCCAATCCCTCTTTTTTAAAACTCTTACCTCAAATGGAAAAAAAATGTTTGTTGTATTTTCAAAATATATTTTTAATACTTCAGTGGTTTCCAGTTATACAATATATCCTGTAAGTTTATAGTTAAATTTAAACCATTTTTGGCAAACTAAATATATTCTAGATCAAAACAAAACAGACTTAAGGAGCTAACAGATATTAAAAACTCAGTGAATGTACAGTACATTTTAAGTGTAAAATTACCACTGTGGGATTTCGTGCCTGTACCTGTAATCCCAGCTACTTAGAAGGCTAATGGATGAGTTCAGAGTTCAGTGTTGGCCTGAGCAACTGAGTAAGACCTGCCTCAAAGTCAAGTGAAAGGTCTGAGGATATAGCTTAATGGTAGAATGCTTGCCAAGCATCTGTGAGGCCCTACATTCAGTTCTTACTACATCAAAAATTTTAAAAAATAATAATCTAGTGATATCCAAACTAAAAGGCTAGACATAAATATTGAGGCTTTGTTATCTTTCACTGAGGTTATCTACTGTACCTCATTTAGAAGAGTATATACAGTACATGTAGAAGTATTCACTATGTGAATACATGTATGTTGAAGTATTTCAAGTATACACAAAATAGAAAAGTAGACCTAGGAACACCAACCAAAACTTTCATCCATTTCCCTTCTTAAAATCTGGAATTTCAGAATGAATTTTAGGTACTATGTTTCATTTTTAAATCCACTTACTCCTGTACTCAAGTTATCTTTCTCTGAGTATTTTATTATTTTGACATCATCAAAATATTTAAGAAGGCTGCTATTATAAGGTTATTTAAAATAAATGTTTTGGGGTCACTGTAAAGCATTTACAGAAGTAGACACCAAGATTTAAAAAAAAAATGTAATACTAAAATCTACTTACAGAACACTTTCTCTGCACTGAACTTTAGCATTAGTTCTTTATTTTCAAGAGAATGACCACTATTCTTATTCAGCCTGGGTTTTCATTTTCGAAGGTTTGGCATAAGATATGGTTCATATTTCTTTTGGGGTCACACGATTTCCCTGTGAGATTCCAGGCTAGTACCTAAATTTCTGAAAGTAGCCTAAGATTGGTTGAGTGCAATGTAACTAATTAATTTAGTTAATTTCTCATGAAACTAGAACTGGAATGTTATTGACTCTTCAGGCTCAATTTATTATTATTATTATTTTTTTTTTTTTGTATTTTAGGGAAGGGTCTACAGGTATTCAGGGTCTCGCTACTAGGTAAGAGTCCTAGTGATCCCCATGTTTACAGCCTCCCAAGAGCTGGGATTACTGGCACGCGCCACCACGCCCAGTCTCAATTGCTGTCTCAGTGTGCCCTGGGGGCGGGTCCAGCATGACAGGTGTGGAGATCGAACCCCTGGCCCCTGCACTTGCTTACAGGCACTTTAATCCTCTGAGCTGTTTGGCCGGCCCTGGATTCTGTATATTAAAAAATTCATTTTTTTCCTTAAAATTGTATCCTCTTGATAATTACTAATTTTTGTATAAAGATGAGGTGTAGATTAACACTAACACTCAAATATTTTAAATGGTAAATGGTTCCATCAATAGCATATTTTCAATATTACAGCACCACAGAAATCCTTGGGCCATGAGGTAAATGAGCTGACATCAAGTAGGTTGTTGAAACTAGAGATGGAGAACCAGAGTTTGACAAAAACTGTAGAAGAGCTTCGGAGTACTATGGATTCTGCAGAAGGCAATACTTCCAAAATCCTAAAACTTGAAAAAGAAAATCAAAGACTAAATAAAAAGGTAAATAAAAGTATAATGTTTCCTCTTATCAATATATACATGAGCATAATTAGCACATTTACTCTACTTATATATACTTGAAATTTTCCATAAGTTTAAACAATATTAAAGGTACATAAAAGGAGGAAGTTAACGTGCCTTTAACACATGAGATTATGGGGAACATTCCAGATCCGAATTGTAACATTTTTTCTTGATTTGTTAAAACTATGCAATGTGAATACCTGTTCCTTATTATGCCTAAGATGTTTGAAATGCAGTGAGATAGTGAGGTTAAGATTGATAGCCCAAATCGTTTGATAATAACAATAAGCTTTTCTTCTGGATGGTTAACAACCTAAGTTCGCAGACCAAAATTAGAGAAAAAGGAGGGATACAAGGAAAGCCAACATTTTGGCCCTAGCCTTCTAAGGTCAGTTAAGACTCAGGACATATGAGAACTTGTACTGTAACGTCATGTACCTCGGTAGTGTCCCAAATTTTCTGATCAAGAAGATTAGGGGCCAAAGAGGAAAGTGATCGATGACATAGAGTGGGCCTAAGCAGAGTCACATGGGGAGAAGACACTCTCTCAGGCTTTCACAGAGAGCACATTGGCCAAGCATTGGCCGTGACTCATCCACATGGCTGCACTGATAAAGGTTCTACAATCTGAGGTACAGGATCTCAGGACAAATCCTGAGGGCATTTCACTGACCTTCTCAGACCAAAAAGCTACAACTCTTGTTGCATAGGTCCTGCTTTACCTTGGTCTTAACCACCCAGCAGAAAAGTATGAAGACGAAATTATAAGAAATAAAGCCATGCTGTTAAGTTGAGCTGTGGGGGACTCAGGTCAATAATTTCTGACATTGCCAGTTAAACAGAAGACCCAATGCTATTATGGGCTACTGGACTCTTTTAGAATATTTTGCTGAGTTTACACACCTATAATATTCAATAACGGAACTTAGAAAAAATGGGGTATACAGATGAATGTCCATTTTGTATCTGTGTATTCAAAGTGGTTGGGATAGATACATAGTTACATTCTGTTAATGAATAGAATGATTTGTTCTAATGGTGTTTGTAAATAGGATCACAAGTCCGCATCTTGTACAGCAATTAACCACTAAGAAGAATATATGCAGTGTATTATTTGTTGAAAAATAAAAAAATAAAATAAAAAATAAATAAACAAATAAATAAATAAATAAATAAATAAAAAACTATGCAATGTGAGTATGACATATGGTTAGGCAAGTTTTTAGTTTGTAATCACTAGTCCATACTACTGACATTCCATCTTTAATATGTATCAAAATAAATTTACATTTAAGATAGAAGTATTGGGCCAGCCAAATAGCTCAGTGAATTAAAGCGCCTGCAAGCAGGCACAGGAGTCAGGGGTTCGATCCCCAAGCCTGCCATGCCGGCCCTACCCCTGGGGCACTCTGGGTGTGGTGGTGTGCGCCTGTAATCCCAGCTCTTAGGAGGCTGTGAACAGGCAGATAACTATGAGTTCGATCTAGTAGTGAGACCCTGAACACCCTGTAGGCCCTTCCCTAAAATGCAAAATAAATAAATAAATAAATAAATAAATAAAATAGAAGTGTTGGTTGTAGTTTTGTTCATTTTTCTGTCTTATTCTTCTTTTTTTCTTACCTTTTTCTTTGGTTTTTAAATCAAATCCCTTTTTACTTCCTCATTGACTTGTACCACAATTTCTAATCTTTTCTTTCATGCTTTTTATATTGTCTTCCTCCCTCTTACTCACTAAAATTCCATGGTTATAATTAAAATTTTATATTATAAATCCACTTAATCTAAAAGAATCAGTAAGATTTCTGCAGTACTCATATAGTACATCATTAGCATTTATTCATTTAGATGTGTCTTTGTTTAAAAATAGAAATCTGCCTTACAGCATACAGAGAATAAGAAACTTATGTCTGCATACTTCATACAGCTACTGAAAGTCGAATGCAGTGACACCTAATTTCTGTAGTAAACTGTTAAAATTCTACCATTTGGATATTAAAATTGCCTTCTATTGTTTATTGAATGATTATCTTTTGATTTGACATGTTTATTGTATTGTAAAATATTTAATATGTTGCTTTGTTTTGTGATTTAATTTTCTCTAGGTCGAAATTCTTGAAAATGAGATTATTCAAGAAAAGCAAAGTCTTCAGACTTGTCAGAATTTAAGCAAGGACCTAATGAAGGAGAAAGCACAGCTTGAAAAAACAATTGAAACACTTAGAGAAAATTCAGAAAGACAGGTTCAAAAATTTCTTACTTAAGCAAAGAACATTTTAAAATGTATTAACAAAAGTTATCTTATATGCAAATAATATTCATATAACCTTAAAAGAAAATATCTTAGAAGGGGGTGGGGAGATGACTCAGTGGAATAAGTGCTTCCCTGGCAAGTGCAAGGGCCTGAGTTCAATCCCTGGGTCTGCCAAGAAAAAAAAAAAAAAAAAACAAGGGGGCTGGGGAGATAGATAGTTCAGTAGAATAAGTGCTTGCCTAGTAAGCATAAGGGCCTGAGTTCAATTCCTGGCTCCGCCAAAAAAAAAAAAAAAAAAAAAAAAAAACAAAGAAAGTATCTTAGAATTCTTCAGAATTTAAAATAAATACAATTTCCCCATTGTATCAGTTACAGCCCCAAATTTTTTTAATGGAAAATGCCAGAAATGAACATTTTATAAGTGTTCCATTATGTGTCAGTTGGTGTGATGTTATCTTGTGACCTTTTACTCCATCCTGCCTGGAATGTGAATCATCCTTTCCAGAGTATTCATGCTTTACATATTACTTTCCCTGTTGTTTACTGTTCTTACCAACTGTCATAGTGTCACAGTACATACTTTTTTTTTTTTTTTTTTTTTGGTGGAACCAGGGATTGAACTCAGACCCTTGTGCTTGCCAGGGAAGTGCTTATTCTACTGAGCCATCTCCCCTGCCCATAGTGCACACTTTCAAGTTACCCTTATTTTACTTAATAGTGACCCTAAATTTTAAGAGCAGTGATGCTAACAATTCAGATATCTTAAAGAAGAGCCAAAAAGTGCTTCTTGTAAGTAAAAAGGTGAAAGTTCTTCACTGAATAAGAAAAAAATATGCTAAGGTTACTAAAGTTTACAGTAAACTATTGTTAATCACATGCTATACTTAACTTATAAATCAAACTTCATTGTGGGTCAGGAGTACAGCAGTATATTCATGGTTCAGTATAATTCCATTTTAGGGGTTTTATCCCTGTTACCACATGCCATGCTGGCCCGCCCGCCCCCACCCCTGAGCATGCTGAGCTGGCTAATGACCTGGTGTGGTAGCGTGCACCTGAAATCCCACCACTGAGGAGGCTGAAAACAAGAGGATTACTACAGGTCTGATCTGCGTAGTGAGACCCCCTTACCAAATAAAGAAAAAATTGTTTTAGACAAACACTGGGGATCTTGGGATTTATTCTCATCAACAAAGAGGACCTAGTATATAATTATGCCTCTTTTTTTTTTTGTTTTTGTTTTTAATTGGTACCATTCTGGAGATCAAACTCAGGACTTCATGCTTGCCAGACAGATGCTGTGCCCAGAGCCATATCCCCAGCTGTACTTCACTTTCTATCCAGTGTATTTTACAAAAGATGGAGCAACATCTTAGAAAGTTTTAAATTGCCAGTATGTTTAATAGTAATCTAGGATAAAATTCTGCAGTACCTGTGCTTTTAAAAATTATCTGTGAATCAGGATTACAGGTTTTAAAGTCCTCCTGAATGGAATTGTAGACAACTGTAGTTGTACCCTGTGAAAGAGAAAGAAGTTTGGTGGTAGCAGATACTGTCAGATTTCAGCTCCTCATTGACCATTCATATATTTGAGGAAACTGAGAACTGGATAGATTGAATGACTTGCCATTTTGAAATGTCTCTTCTTATTTGTTTTGTATTGGCCCTAGTCCTCAGTCTACCAATAAAAATGTACATTTCTGTAGAGTATAGAACAAAAATTCTAATCTTTATTTTTAATCTGTTTCTAATATTAGGCCATGCTAGTGGTGTAACAAAATGAATGAATTTGTTATCAAATATTCCACAAAAATGTACTAAGTGATTCCTTTTTAGGAATGAATATACTTATATTCACACACATATGTACATATTTAATAAGAACTTACTTGTATAAATATTACAAAAACTTTTAGCCAGTCTGATAACATTCACTATTTCAGTACTTGGGAAGCTAAGGTAGGAAGACCAACGTAAAGGGCAGCCCGGGCTACATAGGGAGACCCTGTTTCAAAAGAAAAAAGAAATGATGAAAGTAAACTTTATGTCTTCAAGGATTTATGTGTATGTATTTGATTTATATGTATATGTAAATATAAAGCATAATAACTATAAATCTAAACATCGATCAGTAGTAAATACATTTCTCTTAACTATTCCTTTAAATTTGAACTCCCTGAAAGATACACATTTTAATGAGCCAACAGCACATATATCTATAGTAGTCTTTTGGTAAATACTTGTCAGAATTGAAAATAGTATATATATTGTAGTGCTCCTTTGTGTTCTTTGCCTATTCATTTTTGGAAGATAAAATATATAATTTGAAATATTTAAATTTTCTCATGTAATTTAAAATTTTCTTTATTTTTTGAATTAGCTTAAAATCTTGGAACAAGAAAATGAACATCTGAATCAAACAGTATCTTCCTTGAGACAGCGCTCCCAAATAAGTGCTGAAGCAAGGGTGAAAGACATTGAAAAAGAAAATAAAATTCTACATGAATCAATCAAAGAAACAAGTAGCAAGCTAAGCAAGATTGAATTTGAAAAAAGACAAATTAGAAAAGAATTGGAACATTATAAAGAAAAAGGAGAACGAGCAGAAGAACTTGAAAATGAATTGCATCATCTTGAAAAAGAAAATGAATTACTACAGAAAAAGATAACAAATTTAAAAATTACTTGTGAAAAAATAGAGGCCCTAGAACAAGAAAATTCAGAGCTAGAAAGAGAAAATAGAAAATTGAAAAAAACATTGGATAGCTTTAAAAACCTTACCTTTCAGTTAGAATCCCTAGAAAAAGAGAATTCCCAACTTGATGAGGAAAACTTAGAACTGCGAAGGAATGTGGAATCGTTGAAGTGTGCAAGCATGAAAATGGCTCAGCTACAGCTAGAAAACAAAGAACTCGAAAGTGAGAAAGAACAACTTAAAAAGGGTTTGGAGCTCATGAAAGCATCTTTCAAGAAAACAGAGCGCTTGGAAGTTAGCTACCAGGGACTAGATACAGAAAATCAAAGACTACAGAAAGCTCTGGAAAATAGCAATAAAAAAATCCAACAATTAGAGAGTGAACTACAAGACTTGGAAATGGAAAATCAAACATTGCAAAAAAACCTAGAAGAATTAAAAATATCTAGCAAAAGACTAGAACAATTAGAAAAAGAAAATAAATCATTAGAGCAAGAGACATCACAGCTGGAAAAGGATAAGAAACAGTTGGAGAAGGAAAATAAGAGGCTTCGACAACAAGCAGAAATAAAAGATACCACATTAGAAGAAAATAATGTGAAGATTGGAAATTTGGAAAAAGAAAACAAAACCCTCTTCAAAGAAATTGGTATATATAAAGAATCTTGTGTGCGTCTGAAAGAATTAGAGAAAGAAAATAAAGAACTTGTGAAAAGAGCAACTATTGATGTAAAAACTTTGGTTACATTACGTGAGGTAAATACGTTTACTGAAATTTATGGCAGATTCTATTTTAACGAATTTAACTCAAGATTTGTTTTACTGAACCCATCAGTAAAGAAGAACTTGCAAGTTTTCTATTTTTATTACTCTAAAAATTATATTTTGTAAGATTTGTAGTAACAAATAGTTAGAAAACAGTATAGTTGTGAGTAGTAAGATTTTATAAAATAAAAGATTTGTAGTAATTAGTTTTCTTTGGGGTAGCTGATTAGTAAATTACTTTAGGTTTTTGTTTGTTTTTGTTTTCTTGGTACTAGGGATCAAACTCAAGACCTTGCATACATTAGAATTTTGAACTTTTGTTTTGAAATAAGATATATGAAGTACTTTTATTGAATACTAAATATCATAGAAAGCTGTATTGCTACTATTTCTTGAGTACTCTGTGTCAGATACTTTGCTAAGGAATTGCATATATGTTGAACTTACATATATTTATGTAGTTTTTACAACCAGTTCTTTTTGGTATAATCTCCATTTTTTTCAGATTAGAAAACAGTTTGAAAATTGTAAATTTAGCATTACATGGCAGATAATCAGCAGAGTTGAATTTCTGGACTCAAAACTAGATATTCAGATGTTAGGACCCCTTGAATTTTAAGAAGTGAGAGAATGCAAATTTCAATTTAAAGGTCAATACCGAACAAGTAATAGTTGCATGATCCATATATTAAGAATAATTCTGAGCCTGGTATTGTGGCCTCTATCTATAATCTCAGCAAAAAGATCTCTGAAGCAGAAGGATCTCTGAGAATTCCAAGCCAGCCTGAGCTACAGATAAGTTTAAGGCCAGACTTAAAATGAGACTCTGCCTCAAAAACAAAAAAAAAAAAATAATTCTCAAATTTATGAGAGCACATTGGCAATATGTCATGTAAATCATGGTTGGTACAGATCAAAAGATAGCAGGTTTGGCCTTTTTTTAAAATAGTGTATAACAACATTTGATAATCCTTTAAAGTCAGTGGAAAAGTATCTTATCATTCTAGCTGAAAGTTACTTTGGGCGGTTTGGATATCTGCTAGAAAGGCATTGAGGGGATTGAGGAAACTTTCCTGTGGTTTTTTGTTTCTTTGTTTTGTTTTCTTTTTATTGTTCTCTAGTCTTGTAGATATGAACAAGTTCCTTGTACCTAACTTCTAAGAACATTTAGTTTTGAAATCAGTATTTTAGCTTTTTTACCTGGAAAAAGGGACTTCCGACAAAAAGTATTGTATCTAGTGTACTTTTGTCCTAAGAGATAGGTGTTGAAGTCTTCCCACTATTAAAGACTTGATGGAAATGTGGGTTATTTTCTCTTAAGTTTTCAAACCTAACATGGATCTTCACCAGTTTCTCTCCTTTAGTTTTTAACTTTAGAGTTAAAAAGTTTTAGCATAAGAAAGAAGTAATTGTTTCACTCATGTTATAACTTCTTTGCTTAATTATTTTTTAATGATAGAAGGGTTTATTGATAATATTTGTGTCACTTCTGGTTCAAATTATTTATATCCCTGGATGATATTAAATAGAATCTTAGCTTTCTTAGATTTTTATGTTTTTGTCACTTAAGTGAATTGTGCATTCCTTTTAAAATAAGGATTTGGTGAGTGAAAAATTGAAGACTCAACAAATGAACAATGATCTTGAAAAATTAACTCATGAGCTTGAGAAGATAGGGTTAAATAAAGAGAGACTCTTACATGATGAGCAAAGTACTGATGACAGGTGAGTACTAGTTGGCAAACTGAAATTACTATTTTGCTCAGGTTCTTTCTGGAGAAAATACTTATGTACTAGCTACAGAAGACATTTCTTCTCTTAGAGAAAGTTCTGTAACAAAAATAAATCTCAGACAACGCTATCATCTATGTAAAAAAGCAAACTGTTATCATATACAGTTATAAAACAGGATGTCACCATGTAGCAGATCAGAGGCTATAATGAAAGAATAAAGTATCTAACAACAACCTCCCTCTCATAAAATAAGCATGTTATTTTTCACTTAAATCATATGCTTAAATGCCTCAGTACTTTATTTTGTCAAAAAGTGAATTTACAAAGAAATGGAGGAAAGGTGTGAAACAAGGGAAGATGCATTGAAAAATAAAACATAAAAATGGTGTGGAAAACAGGCTTTACAAACAAGATACTCTATAATTTTAAAATGATTAATATGGATTTAAAGAATATTTGCATACTTCCATGGTAATTATGGTCTGTCAACTATGTTCAAATATGATTTTTAGGTAGTGTACTACTTAGCATCCACTGGTCTACTTGACTCCAGCTAGAATAAAAGTTCTATATTGTTAATAGTATTTTATATGGATAGACTGGGATTTTAATTCATTGGAACTTTTATATTACCTGCCCATTATTTTTATGTTATTCTGTATTAATGTACATAGAACAATATATGCAGATTAAGCCAGGCATGATCACATATGCATGCAGTCTCAACTTTTGGGAGACGAAGGCAAGAGGATTGCTCCCTGTTTCAGGGGGGCCTGAGCAACACAAAGAAACCCTGTCTCAAAAGAAAACAAGCAAATGAAACTGTTGCTTATTATTTGGCACTGCTAATGTGCTTTTGAGAATACTAAAAATGAATTATACTTAGAAGATTAATTGTGCAATAACTGAAGTGATTGTAGGTATTCATTCTAACATTCAAGTCAGGCAACGATTATTGAATTAATACTTTGAGTATCTCATGAGAAAATATTTGTTTGAATCAGAAAGTTCAGTGTCATTTTAATTGACTGTCTTTTCATGTAGATACTACATATGCACTGCTTCTGTTGGATTACCTGTTATGTTCTGCATGTTCTTGACAAAAGAAAATAATAGAGTAAACCATATAATTGCCCTAATTGACTGATACAAATTTATTAATCTGAATCTGGGTGGTCCCTTCTTGTGTTTTGGCCACCTCTTCCCAAACTTTGCATACATTTAGCTAGTATTAATTGAGCTCTTGATGCAGTAATGCTTCAGCTGAAGCATTAAAGAATGATAGAAGTTTTCAAGGTGAAAACAGTGGCAAAAGGCATTTCATGCAGACAGAATCATTTATGTAAAAACATAAAGTATGTTATACAGCCTTACAGAAATAGGAAAGATGTAAAGCATGATAAGGTGTACTGTTCTGCACCTATTTATATAATGAGAGCATTGGACAGGAAGATGATGGCATCAAAGGTGAATGACAACTATGATTAGATTTAGGAAAATCAGGAAAGAAGTGTTTTAGGCCACTAACCAGCTTCTTTTTTAGTGTGTAAGCCTTTATGTTACAAAGAAAGGTTCACAAACATCAATTCTTTTAGCCTTCCATTTTTTTGTCTTGTAATTTACATATATCAATCTTAGATAAGGTCTATAATTCCTTTATTAATCTCATCTTTTTCTAATGTTATTCTTTCTGATTTTCTTTGAAGATGCAGATACTTATTTAGCCATAAAGAAATGCATAGGCTGGTTGTGGAATTGAATGTATAAATAGATAAAAAGTGCAACCAAATTTGAGGGTAGAATTGTAAGTTGATCTGATCACTTTTGAACAACTCCTTAGTCTGTGTTTTCTCTTTGGATATAAATCTTTCTTAGGGTTTTCTTTTTAGATCTTTTAGCCATTTGTTTTGTGTGTTGCTCACTCCCATCCATTATCTCACCTCAGGGTTTGTTTGTTTTTGGGTTTTTTTGGTTGTTGTTTTTTTTTTTTTTTTTTTTTTGCATATGCTGTGTTCCTGTCAGTATAGTCCAGAAGCAACTTAGATATCACAGCATTGAACATATCCAAAATCAGACGTAACAAATACTCAAGCTAATACCAACATGAATGAGATTTATTTTTTGTATTCAGTGAACTTAAAACCTGATTAAAAAAATAAAAATTAAAAAAAAACCTGATTAAAAATAAATAAATAACCTGATTAAGCAGTATACATACACACACACACACACACACACACAAACACAAACTACAGTAAAAGAATGTGATGTCTTACATATACCTTAAGTTATATTTAGTTTTGTCTTCATGATCTTTAGGGATTAAAAAAAAGGGTTAATCCTAATCTTTGGTTTATGTAATACTCAAATTATGTTCATGTACCATCCATTTTTGTTAAAAATTCTATCTAATAATTTTTTCCACATTCTTTCATTTCAAAAAGGTCACTAGAATATTGACAATCACATCTGCCTCCCTATTGCCATCCTATATTATAGGCATATCATTATCATTTTTGCTATCACTATTCTAAAGATAGCCTGGGTCTTAATTCTTAACTGTTCATTGGCCTTTATGTGAATATTGTACTTAAATGTTAACAACAAATGCATTTTATTTGATGACATGATGACTCTGTCCACTTTATAAGACCAATTTTAATCTTACAAAACAAAAAGATGTTTTGAAATTAAATCTTCCAGATTTCTCCTTTGAGCATAAATTGTTGCTTTTGACAATCTAGGATATATTCTGGAGCTCTGTCCACTCACTGATTTTTGTTGTTGTTGTTGCTTCATGACCAGGAATACTTTATTTATTTACTTATTTATTTTTTTGGTACTGGGAATTGAAATCACAGCCTTGCACTTACTAGGCAGGCACTGTGCCACTGAGCTACATCCCTGGCCAGGGATACTTTTTAAAAGAGGAATTCAGGCAGTTTGAGGAAGTTAATTTATCTCTTAAAACAAAAAGACTTCTATAAAGCTACTGTATGACATCAGTTATTGTGGTCATAATTATCCTCAAAAAATATTTTCTTTCCCCCAATGATGAACCGTATTGCTTTTGTATTTGGATAGTAGGTATAAACTTTTGGAATCAAAATTAGAATCCACTCTCAAGAAATCTCTTGAAATAAAAGAAGAAAAAATTGCTGCTCTAGAAGCTCGATTAGAAGAATCCACAAATTATAACCAGCAACTGCGCCAAGAACTTAAAACAGTAAGTAATTTAATGGCAAAGAAGATTAATTACCTATTTTATGAATATCGGGTTCATGGGTCTTTCTTCCGTACTGGGACTCAAACTCAGGACCCTGTACTTGCCAGGTAGACACTGTGCCACTGAACTATATCCCTGCCAAATATTTGGACAGAAATGCATAAAGTAGAAAATAAAAATAGAAACATCATTTGCTATTTTTTTTCCTTCCTCATAAATTTGAGAACATTCCTAACAGATTTTTGTTATATGGTGTCTTAGTTACTTTTTACTCGTTGCTTGAACAAATACCCAACACTCAAAATGAAGGAAGAAAAGGTTTATTTAGCTCCCAGTTACTGGAGGGATCAGTCCATATTCCGCTGGCTCCAAGGCAAACAACAGTAGTTCATGCGGCAGAAAACAACGAAGAGCAGAGGAGTAGCAGCAGCTGCGGCAGCTTGCTCCACAGTGAAGATCGGAGCGCCTCCAAAGTGGAGCAGCCACGAAGACCAAGCTCCTCTGAACACTGGGACTCCTCCACGGAAGCAGGGCGGGGCAGCAGGAGGCCCAAAGTTGGGCAGGGCGGCAGGAAGCCTGTCTCAATTCCTAGGCCCTGCCCACCTGCAGGGTGAGGCCCCCACGCAGCTGGAGCTGATTCAGCCAAGTTGACACAATGTATCGACTAACATTGTTAATACAGGGATTATACACTATGATTTATTCAATCCTAGTTCATGCATGTAATGTCTCATGCATTTGGGAACATACTAGGATTATAAGGATGGCATGGGGAAGAGGCAGGCTTATTTCATTGAATAAAAGTGGTAGACACGTCATTCTGGCACTCTTCCTATTGAGAAACCACATAAAATTTGACTGGCAAATATGACCTGTGAGGATATCAAGTAGTAGAAAATCATGTATGGTATTAAAAAAGCAAGTCCTCATAAATGTGAGGTCGTCTCAAAGCCTGTTTTCCGATGTTACATGTCGAGTTATTTAGTAAAATAAACCTGTTTGTTCTTTCTCAAAGAGTAATTGAAACATAAGGGATTGGCCCATTCCACAGGGTTAGCAGATAGTACAGTCATGTTTTGGTTTATTGTTCTTTTTATGATCTCTGTAGTGTCCCAGGAGTTGGAACTCTTCTAGTAAAAACACTAGAAGAAAAGCAAGTAAATAGCAGGGCTGTATGTTGCTGTCCCAAGAGTCCTCTACCCACCAAGTAATGCTTCAGATGTGAGATGAGATTCACATTGGTTGTATAGGAAAGTTGCCCTGGACTTGTGACCTTGTGCTTCACAGCAGACATTATCTCTGACAACTGCAAAAGCATAGATTTTATTAATATTTCCATTTCAACAAGCCATAGGCACACAAATACAATCCCAGCACTTGGAAGGCTGAAGCAAAGAGATCACTACAAGTTTCAAGCGAGTCTAGAGTACACAATGAAATCCTGTCACAAACACAGTATATGTAGATAAAGATCTATATCTGTATAGGTACATGGATATAGATATCTATATCCTGTTATGTACATACCAATCATAAAAGTTGCTGCATCCAAAAGTTTTAAGTATAAGATTTTAGGGGCATTCATTAGTAGTTCTCCCAAAGTCAGTTTAGGTTTTATTAATTTGTTCTATGTCCAGAAATTTTTACTGAATTAAGCTATTTTGTGGTTTACTGATAAAAATCAACACCATGAAACAACTTAGCCAGAAAATAAGTATGGGTAGGTATTTGTTATGTTTCAAGTCTTAAGAACAGATTTAAATTTTCATTATCTTTTTTTAGCAAAAAGGGCAAGGCCCACCCATGTGCTGCCTATAAAACTTTGATGAAAAGTGTTAATTCTAATACTAATCCAAAGAACACTATCATGGCTGTATTAATGTAAGACAGTGTAAGTTAGAACAATAAATAAGTAGATGGGCTGAGAAGTTCATTTCACAATTATAAAAAAGTCATCATAAGGTGTAAGATGTTTTCAAACTTAATAACAGCTACAAAATACATGAAACAAATATTGGTAGAGCTGTATAAAGACAAGCTCATAATTAGAGTTAGATGGTTTAATACCAAGCTCAACAAATAAAAAGAGTATCTTCAACTAGGTAAGAGTTTTTATGAACACCTATAGCAAGCATCATCCTTGATGGTGAAAATTTATTACTTTCTGATCAGGAAAAAAACCAAAAGTATTGCTTTCACTCTTTCTATTAAATACTATACTGTTTTATTCAATGTATTAAGAATGAAAAGACAGACTTGAAAGGAAGAAATAAAAGTTTTTATTTACTCTGATACTCACAGAAAAGCCCAAGGAATTTAAGGAAAACTTTCTATAGCTAAAGTGAATTTATCAATGAAAAGTTGTAAAATAAAATTAAAACCCCATTTATAATACCATAAAATGACATGAACAATTTAGGAATGAAATTAAGTATGTATAAGAACTCTATTACAAGTTTTAAAAACATTTACTAAGTTTTTTTTTTTAATCTTTTAAAACAGAAGTCTATGTTAGCAACACTAGAGAACAGTATCCTATAAATTCTTTTCATGAACTGGAATACTCAATACTGTTAAAAGGTATATCACATGTAAATCTATTGATTCAGGATAACCCCAGTCAAAATTCCAGGACTTTATATATAAACATGCTAACTCAAAAATTTATATGGAAATATTGATCACGTATTTGTGAGACTTTAAAACAACTGAAACTGTCATACATACTGGTGGGAATTAAAATGGTATAACTAATTTAGAAAGCTGTATCACAAACTGGGCATGGTTAAGGGCCAGCGAGATAGCTTAGCCAACTAAATGCCTGCTTAGGCAAGCGGAGGGACCAGGGTTCGATCCCGATACTGCATGCCATGCTGGCCCCACTCCCGAGCATGCTGAGCTGGCCACCAAGACTGGGTGTGGTGGTACATGCCTGTAATCCCAGAACTGGGGAGGCTGAAAACAGTAGGATCACTGCAAGTCCAAGCTGCTTAGTGAGACCCTGTACCAAATACATTGAAAAAACTGGGCATGGTGGCACACTTCTGTAATCTCAGCATTGGAGTACCACATGTTCAAGCTCAGCATGAGCCATTTGGTAGCAAGATCCTGATTCATAATAAAAAGGGCTACATATGTAGCTCAGTGTGCAAGCTCTGAGTTTAATCCCTGTTTAAAAAAAAAAAAACAGAAAAAGAAGCCAATATATCATGTAGAAATGATCAATTCTATTTATTCCATGAAAATAGACATAATTTAGGGGTGTTTTTTGCTTTTTTTTTAACAGGTTGGTTGGTTGGTTGGCTTTTTTGGCTATGTAGTGTAGGCTGGCCTTGACCTCACTCTATAACCCAGGTTGGCCTCAAACTCTCCTGGCCCAGCGTCCCAAGTGCTGGGATTACAGGATACACCACCATGTCAAGCCTAGTAAATGAGATTTTATAGTACCTTGATTTGTCATATTTTATTTTTAAGATGGAAGATAACCTAGTGACCATCAGTGGTTAATTGAATACTCAAATTTTTATATATCCATAAAATGGAAGACAACACAGCAGTAGGGAAAAAAACCTGATGCACTGAATACATGTATAAAATTTAGAAATATGCTCAGATATGCACACATAAAAGATAACATTTTGTGTGTTACTTTGGGGGGGGTGGTGTGAACTGAGTGCTTCACACTCCATAGCCAAGCATTTTGCCACTGAACTATGTCTTCAACCATTTTTTAATTTTTATTTTGAAATGGTGTAACTGAATTGCTGAGGCTTATGTTGAACCTGCACATTCCTCCTTCCTTAGCCTTTCATGTAGATGGGATTATAGGCGTGTGACATCATGCCCAGTTGATCTATTCTCAAAGACCATTTTTATTACAAAGAACAGGATTTGAAATTATAAAACACAGTGTAGAACCATGTGCCACAAAAACAGGATGGATACATACATATTACTTTGAAGTAAAAAGGATTTGCTTTTTAAAAAGTTTAAATTGTGATAAAAATGATAATCACATTATCACATTTTAAAATAAAAGTGCCTGTCACATTCACCAAACCAGTGCAGAAACACATTAATTATAAGAAATACAACTGATTTTTTTTCTTTCCATTGAAATATTAAAATTTTAGGTGAAAAAAAACTATGAAGGTCTCAAGCAGAGACAAGATGAGGAAAGGATGGTGCAGAGCTCTCCTCCAGTATCTGGTGAAGACAACAAATGGGAGAGAGAAAGTCAAGAAACGACTAGAGAGCTTCTAAAAGTTAAAGACAGATTAATTGAAGTAGAAAGAAATGTAAGTATTTTTAAATCTCTTGTAGGAATATAGTATTTTAAAAATAAAGGATCATTGCATATATTTCTGTTACATGAATTACATAACTTAATCTGGTGTTATTTCTTTGAAACTGTGACTGGTTTATTTTACAATACAAAAAGACTAAAGATTTAATGACTTCATAAACTTTGCTCTCAACCTTACTAAGCAAACTTTGCCAAGTTTACTTTGGAAATACAACCCAAACACATTTACCTCCGTCTCTGTGCTGCCGTCACCTCTCGTATTAACTATTAGGGTATTACAGTGCTAACTTTACCACTCCTGCCTCACTCAAACTACTCAGTACACAGCTATAGCAATCTTTATGACATAATCTAAGTCATGTTGCTTCATTATTAAAATCTGCATAAATTTCAATTTCAATTAAACAAAATTCAGATTTTTTGCTATATCCTTGTCCTGGCTATTGCTTTGACCCTATGCCATACCAAGTTTCTACCTGTCCTTAAAATCTGGAGATAATAGTATTATCTGTTACAGCAAAGAAACACTTCAGCAATGCCTAGTACTTGGTAATTCTGCTCATACTGACCTTTTTCTGTTTATTTCTACCTCAGGGGAGCTTTCTGGGTTTTTTGCTTTTCCTGAATGAATACATGGCTGGATCTCCCTTAGCATGGAGTGCCATGTCATGTATCCTGCATGAGCTCTTTCCTAACCCTTCCCCTCGTAAAATACCTGTGCCCAACTTAAAGCACTTATTAAAATAACACTGTCAGGACCAGCTCAGTGGCATAGTGCCTGCCTGGCAAGCATGGCCCCACGTTTGATTCCTGGTATCCTCCCTCCAAAATTAACCACTCCCATAATAATTAGCTTTTTCCTAGCACTTTTTACTAATCAAGTTACATTTTTAAATCACTTACTCGGGGCTGGGGAAATGGCTCCATAGAAAAAGCGCTTGCCTGGCAAGTGCAGGGGCCTGAGTTCGATCCCTGATTCCACAAAAAAAACCAAACCACTTACTCACTGTTTGTCTATTTAAAGAAAGATATACAGTGTCTTTCCATTTTGACACTGCCTCCAATATCTCAAATAAGGCTTGGCAAGTAAAAGTCTCTTCAATTTTTTTAAGTTTTTATTAGTTTATGTTCATATTATATAATGAGGAAATTTATCTTGGAGGATTGACACAAACACATCAAAAATCTTAGTCCTTTTTACTTATCCCTTTTCCATCCCTAGATTCCTACCCATCTGCAAAAGGACTATCTCCCCTTTTCCTATCATTTATTTTACTCTTCAAATTATACTTTGGGTTTCTCATATAATAGAAATCATGCAATATTTAATCTTCTGTGTCTAATTTATGTCACTTAGTAGTATAGTCTCAAGGCGCACCCATTTTCCTACAGATGACTCAAAGTTATTCTGCTCTATAGGTAAATAGTACTCCATTGAGTGTGCACCATATTTTCTTTATCCACTCATGTGTTGAGAGATGTATTAGCCGTTTCCAAGAATTAGCTCTTGAGAATTATACTGCTGTGAATAAGATTTTGTTGCTGGGTGAGTGCTCACCCCTATAATCTCAGCACTTAGGAAGCTGAAGCAGGAGAATCATAAGTTCAAGACCAGCCTGAACTACATACTGTTGTCAGAGTCAGCCTGGAGTATATACCGAGAGGCTGTCTCAAAACACAAAAATATAAACTTAAATAAACAAGAATACGCAAGTATCACTCAAATGTGATGTCTTTGATTTTGGGGGAAGATACCCAGCAAAGGTACAGCTGGGTTGAATGAAATTTCTTTAGTTTTTTGAAAAATAGCCCATTCTGGTACTAATTTATATTTTTATCAATAATGGAGAGAGATCCTTTTTCCCTACAATTGTCCCAGCATTTGTTATTTTTTGAGTTTGTTATGATAGCCATTCTTTCTGGAGTAAGATGGAATCTCCATGTTGTTTTAATTTACTTTTCTGTAACGGCTAGCAATGTTGAACATTTTTTTCATGTATTTATTGGCCACTTGTACTTCTAAGAAGTATTTTTTTTCAATTTTCCATTTTTGATTGAGCCTTTTATTTGGGAGTCTAATTTTTATAGTTCTTTATATATTTTAATAGTAGTGCTTTGCCTGAGGAGTATCTGGCAAAAAATTTTCCCCTTCTATAGTTTTTCTCTTCCCCTTGTTAGTTTATTTATTATGCAAAAGATTTTAATTTGATACAATGTTGATTCTTGATGTTATTTTTTATGTATTTAGTACTGTTCAGAAAGTTCTTACCTGCACCTCTCTTTGAGAGTTTTACTTTATCATCTAGTAGATTTATTGTTTCTGTTTTAAGATCTAGGGGTTTTTTGATCCATTTTGGTTTTAATACATAGTGAAAGATACAAGTCTACATTCATTTTTCTGATTTTGAATAACCAGTCTCCCAGCACAGTTTATTAAAGGCTTTCTCCAGTGAATTTATTGATGTTAGATTTTGTTCCAGAAATACATCTCTCTAGGTTTGTGATGTAACTTAAAATCCAGGATTGTTATGCCTCCTGATTTGCTCTTGCTGCCAGGATAACTTCTCCTGTTCAAGGTTTCTTCTGGTTGTACATAATAGTTTTGGATTTTTTTCTACTTCTGTGGAGAAATGTTATTCATATTTTAAATAGGATTTCACTAAATCTGTGTATCAGTTTTGATAACATGAATATCTTGACAGTACAGATCCTGGCCCAGGAATAGGGGAGTTTTTAGGATATTGTATCTTAGTTTTGATATAGAGGTCTTTTACTTCTTTGATTAGGTTAATTATTAAAGGTTTTTTGATACTATCATGGATGAGATTGTTTTTCTATTTCTTTTCAGTGTGTTCATTATTGATATATACAAACACTACTGATTTTTGTGTTGATTTTGTATCCTGCTACATTGCTGAA
This sequence comes from Octodon degus, assembly GCF_000260255.1. Classification (NCBI taxonomy): domain Eukaryota; kingdom Metazoa; phylum Chordata; class Mammalia; order Rodentia; family Octodontidae; genus Octodon; species Octodon degus. Next base: position 12,416,395 of record NW_004524624.1, on the reverse strand, counting down.
TTTATTCAAGGAATCTTGTAGATGAGTGTTTCAGTCATTTGTAAAAAGATCATGCCATCTAGGAATAAGGATAGATGACTTTTTCTTTTCCTATTATTTTTGTTTTCTCTTTTATTTTGTTTTCTATTGTCTGATTGTTCTGGCTACAAGTTTTAAGTGTTACATTGAACAAGAGTGGTGAGAATAGACACCTTTGTCTTCCTGCTTTTAGAAGGAAAGCTTTCATTTTTTTTTTTTCCACTAACAGTGATGCTGGCAATAGGTTTGTCATACATGGCTTTTATCGTGTTGCAATAAGATCCTTGTATACCTATTTTCTTCAGAATTTTTATCATGAATGGATGTTGAATTTTTTTTAAAAGACTTTTTTGTATCCACTGAGATGAACATTTTAACTGTGTTCTTATTGGTGGAATGTATCAATTACATTTATTGATTTACAAATATTGAGCCATTTTTCCATATCTGAGATAAACCCAATTTGGTCATGTGTATGATCTTTTTAATGATTTGTAGCATTCTGTTGGCTAGTCTTTTGTGGATTTTTGAGTCTATCTTCATTAAGATTGGCCTGTAGATTAGATTATTTGGCAAAGTCCTTGTCCAGTGTGGTATCAAGGTAATGCTAGCTTCCTAGAATAAGTTTGACAATACCATTCTCTTTAGAGTTCACTGAAGAGTTTGAAAAATATGAGTGTTAAATCTTTCCTAAAGTTTTGCTAGAATTTTGCAGTGATTCCATTAATTCCTGGACTTTTCTTTGTTGGTAGAATTTTCATTATTGCTTCAGGTTCGTTGCCTGCATTTGTTTTTTCAGAGTTTTTATATCTTCATGGTTCAATTTTAGTAACTCATACGCATCTAGGAATTTCTCCATTTTTGTAGGTTCTGCAATTTATTCAATATGTTTTCAGAGTAGTTTCTTATAATCTTCTGGATTTGGGCACTTTCAGTTGTAGTTTTATGTTTTTAATTTCTAATTGCATTGTTGTTTTCTAATTGTTTGGATTATAGTCTTGAAAAGGCTATCATATGCTGCTGGTCTTCACCAGTTTTCAATAATTGGTAATGAACTCCTAATGCTTCCTAGCTGAATGTGTTCAATTAATATTTGATAGTAAACAATAATAAAAAATTAAGCAGTAATTTTTTACCCATAAAGGATGAACAAGTTTGATAAGAAATTTACACGCTAACAAGTAAAATAGCTGTGGTTATTCCTGGTTTTGAATGTAGCATGAAAGTAATATATTTAATTAAAAATTTGAATCTATGAAAACAAAAACTGATCACACCATTGATTGCTACTTTCTCATTCAGAATTAATCACGTTAGTTTTTTTTGTTTTTTTAAAATCACTTTGGTTTATCTTCTCATATTTATGGTTTATCCATTTATGGACGTATATTTCTTTTGTAAATTAATACCTGTAAGATAATGCTATACAAAATTATAGTTTACATTTTTCATTTGCATTATCTTACAGATCTCTCAATTTTAGTGATGTAGAAGTATCTCATTTTGTCATAATAACCACATATTTTTCTGTAGTGTAGATGTTAACATAATTTATTTAAATAAATTCCACATATATGAACATTTACCTTTCTTTTCAGGTTTTCCTACAGTGGATGTCCATGTATAAACAAACATGTTCTTGGAATGCTAAATTACTAACAGTGGAATTGTTGGGTCAACACACCTCTATGTGTGTGTTTAATTTAATTGATAGCTTTGTACTGGTTTTTGAAAATTATACCAGGGGGCTGGGGAGAGGCTCAGTAGAATAAGCATTTGCCTGGCAAGCGCAAGGGCTTGAATTCAATCCCCGGTTCTGCCAAAAAAAAATAAAATACCAGTTTTCATACCAGTTTTCTTCCCAGTATTTGAGTACCTATCTCTCTAGATTAACATTGGATATTACCAGTTTTTTTAAATGATAAAAAGAAATATATTAATTTGACATTTCAAATTATGAGTGAGGAATGCATCTTTTGTTGTATTTATTACTCATTTATGCCTACAGATTTTTAACTATTCAGGAATGTGTACATATATATGTATGTATCGATATAGATATAGATGCACATACATCTGTCACTTAGATTCATAATTTCACTTCAGTAATTGACCTGACATGTACAATTTTATGCATGAATCGCTTTTCCCACAGACTATAAATTTTTACTGGAAAAAAAGTTACTTGTCATATTTTAGACATCTTAGGTAATGTAGTTATAAAAATGGTTAGCCTTATTAAAAATGGTAATTTTGGTATATCTGCTAATATTATATTGGCTAACATTGCACTTCTGAAGTTTTTCTTCTCTGAGATAGTAAAAATTAACACCTTTTGCTTCAATTTAGATTTTATGGCATATTCAGTGAATCAAATCACAATCTGACTTTTATTCAGTGACATGTAGTATATATAATATGAAAGCAAATTAACTTTTGTGTTAATTTTATCTCAAAAAGATAAAAATGCTGTTGTCATTTGTAACATGCATATTGCAGTGATAAGCCAATTATGACCCTTTTGTATATTAAAGTTTTGTTTTTGTTATCTGGTGGAATCTTTGTACATTTTATGCTAATCTATGTAATGAAATTTGATATGTAAATAATCTTGAATATATAATATCCATGTCAAGCATTTAATGTCTAGTCCATTAAAAATATAATTTATTCATTAATTCACTTTTTTAACTATAAGTATCGCCATATGTACTGAAAAAACTGGAAATGATGTGGGATTCATTTGGATATATTCTAGAAATCCTATAGCTATAATAGTTTTAATGACTGTACCATGAAAAAAATAAAGAAAATATATAGCATCTTACTTTTATATTTCTGTTAATGTTCCTCTACTTATTAATAAGAGCTTTTTTTCTCTCCTCATTTTGCATGTTTTTCAAATTTTACTTCTTTTCATTTTGCCTTCCCTACTCCTTTCATCTTTACTATTTAGTTTTATTAATCTTTAGATATCTAGTTGACTATGCTATGATTATTGAATTCTTTTCTGTTTTTAAATGATGATTTAGTTATGGAATTAGCATATATTTCTTATGTATCAATATTGTTTTTTCTTTGTGATTTTATTAAAATTACAAATGTCTTCCATTATTCAGGGTTGTACAGTGATAGCTTTTTTGGTTCTTAAAAATATGTCAATGTACATTTCACATTTGACTTTATTATTGCTGATTTTTTTATTATTGCAAGGTTGACATGGTTGTTGCTATTAATTGGTTTTTACTATAAGCCAACATTTGTTTCCTCTTTGTATCATCAGCAGTACTACAGTTAGTACACCCTCACCTCCCCAAATTAATGGAGGTAGTCAGATCTTGGGACAGAGCCAAAGACATAGTTAACCATACCCAGAGCCCATCACTGGAAAGCCGATCCTAACTAGAGATTGCCATACTAGCAACAACGTTTTTGCACTATAATCAACCTGTAAACCTCAGGGCAGTGGGGAGTAAAATTGCTGGGCATGGTAGTACATGCGTGTAATCTCAGCACTTAGGAGGCTGAGACAGACGTCTGAAATTTGAAGAGAGTCTTGGCTTCACAGTTCAAGGATGAACTAGTGAGATCCTGCCTCAAAATAAAGAAAATAAAACATAAACATGAAAAAAGGTAACAAAATGGCTCCAAAACTCCCTCCTCACCCAAGCTGGTCTATAAGGCATCAAAGAGAAGGAAATCAAAAACCAAACAGCTGAATTACACCAATGAGAATAGAATATATAAAGAGGTGAAATGAACCAGATCCCTCAAATTGAATGACCCAGTCAAAAACTAAGAAGCTGAGATGAGTAAACCCTTCTCAGAAGAAGTACAAATGGCCAATAAATACCTGAAAAAAATGTTCGACATCTCTGGCCAGTAGAAACATGTAAATAAATCAACAGTGACATTTCATCTTACTGCAAAAGGAATGACTATCATGAGGAAATAGTAAGTGCTGTTGATGGTGTGGGGGAGAAAGGTGCATGCCTGTAATCCCAGCTCTTGGGAGACTGTAAATAGATCACTATGAGTCCGATCTAGTCGTGAGACCCTGAACACTCTGTAGACCCTTCCCTAAAATACAAAAAAAAGAAAATGTGTAACATCTGTTTGATCTATTATGGAGTAAATGTCCTATAAAATTCCAAATACTTGCTTGGAAAATCCTTAGTTTTATTGCTATCTCTGGGACTTTCACCTCACCTGTATGTACATTTGCCTTTTGTAAGTAGCAGAGGCAAATCCTTGTAGGTAGATTCAGCCCCACCTCATACTTTGGAGCAATATTAAAACCATGAATCTTGACAATCATACTCTACTTTCTTGTGTTAATAACTATATTTATGCTGAAATTTTTATTTGTAGCACATAAAGCAGAGTTAACATGCTTAGTAGTGTATTAAAGACTTAGTATTATTGCCTATTATTAAATTGTTTCTAATTTGAGATAAAGGGGGATTTTTAAAAAATTGTTGAATATTCTGTATCTTATTAAAAAATGTTTGCTATTTTAATTTTTGTGTTTTTTTTTAAAGAATGCTACACTGCAGGCAGAGAAACAAGCATTGAAAACTCAACTGAAGCAGCTTGAAACACAGAATAATAATTTGCAGGCACAGATCCTTGCACTTCAGAGACAGACAGTATCATTACAGGAACAGAATACCACTCTTCAGACACAGAATGCCAAACTTCAGGTTGTAATATATTTTGGGGATATGCCACACTCTTGAATCATGCTATTATAAGAGGAAGGATAGTCATATAAATATTTCTCCATGAGTAAATTTATTGATTGAAATACACTTGATCATAGCCAGAAGGCTGAAAAGTGATTCTTAAACGTTTCTAATTTCCTTGCCAAACTGTCAAATCAGAGCCTCTAAATATTAATAAATTTAGAGGTCAGGAATATAGCTCAGCAGCACAAGCACCTGCCTGGTAAGTTCAAGGTTCTGAATTTGATTCCTGGTATCAAAAATTAATACAGAGAGAGCCGGTGAGATAGTTCAAGGACTACAGCACCTACTTAAGCAAACTCAGGGACCGTGGTTCGATCCGGGGCACTACATGCAGCACTAGCACTGCCCCTACTCTGAGCCAGGTAAAGAATCCAGGCATAGTGGCACACACCTGTAATCTCAGTGTGGGGAGGCTGAAAACAGGAGGACCACTAAGAGTACACGCTGTGTAGTAAGACCCTATAGCAACCAAATACATATTTTTAAAAATTAATACAGAGAAAAAAATTAATACAGAGAATTAAAGATTTTATTTATTTAATGATCATTTTCCATCACTTTAAAAAAACATTCTAATTAATGAGATCCTTGCTTTAGAGTGTAGGTGCAACACATTATTTCATTTTAACTGGTTTCTTACCAATTAGTGGGAATTTTGTTACTGGTATTATCACACCCATAATCCTAGCACTAGATCATGAATTAAACTGCATGAGGCTTTGGGGGGACAGCAAGATACAAACCATAACACTAGCATTTTAAGCTCTTTGCTTTTTTATAATGCAATACCATATGAGTAACTGGTAATGACCTTCATTTAAAATAAATTCAAACTAAAACATATATAATGTGTGTATGTATATATATATATATATTACATATTATTATTACATATTATTATTACAATATTATTACATATTATTATTACAATAATATTTCCAGAAATAAAAATTAACTGACCACCTCATGCTTCATAAAAATAAATTATCTAAACTTTCCCATTAAAATACAAATAAATCAATTAACATATTAGAATTTCCTTAAGTTATCAAACTTAAAACCTTTTGTTTTTAAGAAAAAACATGAATTACTTGTTTTTCATCTGTTAATAATATGTATTCCTACAGGTTGAAAATTCCACCCTTAATTCCCAAAGTACCTCACTTATGAACCAAAATGCACAACTCCTAATTCAACAGTCTTCATTAGAAAATGAAAATGAATCTATAATCAAAGAACGAGAAGATCTGAAATCTCTCTATGATTCACTTGTGAAGGATCATGAGAAGCTGGAACTTCTCCATGAAAGGCAGGCTTCAGAGTATGAATCGCTCATCTCTAAACATGGAACTCTGAAGTCTGCCCACAAAAATCTTGAGGCAGAGCACAAAGATCTTGAAGACCGGTAATTTATTTTATTTTGTGGTGTTACTCTTTTTTTTTTTTGCGGAACCGGGGAGTGAACTCAGGTCCTTGTGCTTGCCAGGTAAGCGCTATTTTACTGAGCTATCACCCCGGCCCCATAATGTTATGCATTTAAAACAAATTTTCTTTAGGTACTAAAATGCATTTTGTGTATTAAACACATCTCAGAGGCAATTTATGTAGCAAATTTGTATAAATTCATGTGTTTTGTATCATGCAAATAAATTATTCTTATCTCCCTTTCTGAAATTTTTTGAACATATTATAAATCCATACTTTAACTTTATTTCCCCAGTTACAATCAGTTATTAAAACAGAAGGGGCAATTGGAAGATTTGGAAAAAATGCTCAAAGTAGAGCAGGAAAAAATGCTGCTTGAAAATAAAAACCATGAGATGGTAGCTGCAGAATACAAGAAACTTTGTGGTGAAAATGATAGGTAACAAATACATGTTTTAATTCTATATTCCTTCTATCTGAAATAGTTGCTGTATATTTATAATGCCAACTCCTAATTTTAAATGAGAATTTTACAAAATAAAGTAGAATATATTTGATAGAGTTCCTTTAAAAACTATTTATTTTATAACTTGGAATAACCCTAGCCTAGTGATACATACTTGTATCCCAGCACTTACGAGCTGAGGCAGGAGGATTGTTGCAAGTTCAAGACCAGCCTAGGCTACAAAGTGAGTTCAAAGCCACTATGAACTACATAGTGGCATGTTGTTTCAAATAAATAAAATAAACAACAATAACTTAGAATGACAAGTAAACTACATAATAAAGTTACACAGTTAGGGAATCACTGACAAAACCTAGTTCTGTGGTGTCCTCATTTTCTGTTCAGCTAATTAAGTTTTTAACTTACATCACTTATCAAAAGTTGTATACCTGATAAAATTTATATTTTATTAAAGTAGAATCTAATTGAATCTAGTTGTCTGTCTTTTCACTAGTCTGATATCCTAATTCTTACCTTTTAAAATTGCTACAAATGAGCAGCCTAATATTTCCAGGCTAATTGAGTTTTATATACAGTTCTATTTGTCTTATGTATCAATAGTCTTAATTGTCAAAGGACAGTTATATTTTAATTGAAAGCCTTGAAAAATCAAAAACTGTCCAATTAGAATTGTGTTCACTGAATTTGTAGCTTGCTATTAAATTTTTAAAGGATAGTATGAAAAACTCAGCTCCATTTAGCATTTACCATAGAGATATTGAGGAATTTAGTTATTATCTCTGTGTTACCTATTCTCCCCACACATGTGAAGCTTCAGTAGGAAAATTTTTGATTGTCCTGAATGCTGATCTGGTATGTAACTATGTGTCTTAATAGAGGTCTGACTCATGGTATGCATTCATTCATTGACTTGGCCTGTTTACTGTATTTTTTTTAATGTGTTTAGTACAGGGTCTACAGGATCTCACTACGCAGATCGGACTCATAGTGATCCTCCTGTTTTCAGCCTCCCAAGCACTGGGATTACAGGCATACGCCACCATGCCCAGTCTTACTGTATATTTTTGATATTGCCATTTTGGTTTTCTTTTTAACCAATTCTTGATTATTTATGTTTTTAAAAAAGCCTTCATGTTTATAATCTTTGTAAACTGACTTAAATACTCTAAAGAAATAAATTGAGATAACTAAAGATGTTCTAAATAAGGACAATCCTAAACAAAAATTTATGTGGTTGTCCCCATTTCTATGAGTTTTTTAATTGAATACTACAACAGAGAGATTGGCAAATGTCAACCAATGCAGTTGGCCAAATCCAGCTTGTCTCTTTCAGTATAGCCCGCAAACTAAGAAAACATTTAAAATTTTAAAGGGTAGGTGGAATGGGAGGCAAGGAGTATACTACAGAGACTGTTGTGTTCTACAGACTAGGCCCTTACATATTTACATACTCTCTTGTCCTTCATAGAATGTTTGTTAGTTCCTATCCTTAGACATCAGTGAACTTTGTTTTAAAGATAAATCTTGAAAACAAAAACCTATAGCTTTTTATAAAATATTATCTGAGGATAACAAATAGGAATAATTTTCTATACCTATAAAATCTCAACAACTAAAATTTGGTTAAACCTGGCTGTATCAGTCAGCACACTGACATAGTATTTCATACTGCATTTATTTACTCTCTTGATCTCATATTTGTTTCATGTTGAATTTTAGAATCTGAATTATCTGAAATCAAAACTAGACTATTGTCATCTAATTAAAAACAGGGCTTCCCAGTCCCTGGGTCTCAGACCAGGTACTGGTCTTTACAGCAGGAATTGAGCTACAGAGCAAAGCTTACGTCTGTATTCACAGCAGCACCCTTTACCACCTGAGGTCTTCCTCTCAGATCAGCAGAGGCATTAGTGCCACAAAGGAATATGAACCCTACTGAGAAATGTTCATGCAAGGGAACTTGGTTATACACTTCTTATGCAAATCTAACGTAGTAAAAATAAAATCCACAGTAAGTGTAGTATCTTTGAATCATCCTAAAACCACACCCACACCCTTCCCAGTCCTTGGAAAAATTGTCTTCCATTAAAAAAAACAGTCCATGGCCACAAAGGTTGGAAACCACTGATCTAAAATTTGTATTAATACTTTAAATTTTATGTGGTGAATTTATATTTTTATTAATTCAACATATTTTAAAGCTAAATAATTCTTTTCTAGAGAGGGATCCCAGAATTTTTAAAATCTGATTTTCAAAGAAAAGAAACCTTCCTAAGATTTAAAATTTATAGCATTTATTCTCTTGTAGCATTTTCACATTGTGTAAATACAGTCAAAGCTATGCAGAAAATCTAATTCTATTTCTATCACTGCTTCTAAATATAGGTTAAATCATACATACAGCCAGCTTTTAAAAGAGACTGAAGTTTTACAAACTGACCATAAAAACTTGAAAAGTCTCCTGAATAATTCTAAACTCGAACAAACAAGATTAGAAGCTGAATTTTCCAAGCTAAAAGAACAATACCAGCAACTGGACATCACGTCCACAAAGCTGAATAACCAGTGTGAGGTAAGTTTTAATTACTAGTTCTTTCCTGTAGTATCAAGACATACCTAAAAAATCATAATAGCAACTGCAGTATATACCTAATGGAGTGCTTCTAAAAGAACTAATTGTGGATCATTGAGATTCATGACTCAGAAAAACTATCACAAATTTCATCATTTTATGTTAGTTTAAATTTATATCCCCAAATACAGTGAAAATTGTACAATTTGTGCTTCTTTAATGAAAGCACAATTATATATTCTAAATCTAATTTCTAAGCCAGTAGAAAGAAGAATTGGTTTGAAAGCATATCATTTACTGAATAAATTTCAGGAAGTTCGGAGCATTCATTCTATGAATATTTTATAAAAAGTATAAATAAAATGCAGTGAAGAATGCATACTTCTGTGGAAGTATTAAAATATGTCAAGTTTGTATAACTAGAAAATCTTATTTTTCAAAGGTATGTTTGCTAAGTATAAAATTCAAAGGGGACAGATCTTTTCTTTCAGTCCTTTAATTAGTCTAGTTTCTTACACACTTGGTCCTTTTTTTTTTTCTTTCTAATGTGGAATAAGGTGCTATTTAATTTTGTTCTTCCATAGCTAATATTTTTTATGTATATGCTTTAATGATTTTTTTCTTTACAATAAATTTTGGACAGTTTCAAAAAATAAAAAGAATGCATACTTCTGGAGGGCTGAGGAGATAGCTCAGTAGAATAAGTGCTTACCTGGCAAGCAGAAGGTCCTGAGTTCACTCCTTGGTACCACAAAAAAAAAAAAAAAAAGGTCAGAGAATGTACACTTCTGAAATGGTAGGGGAACGTAGTAACCATGTTAGGACTCTAGGATTTAAGCTAAGAGGCATTTATTGAAGTAAAACTGTTCGACTTTGGTAGTAACCGTGATTGTTTGAAGCATTTTTGTATTGTGGCTTCTCTTTTTCATCTTCCCTTCCCATGGTTCAGATACCAGTCATTCTGACACAGTATAGGGCAAGCTTTAAAAACCAGCAGTTTTGCTACTGGAGGAGCCCAACTTGTTTGGAGAAGAGCACAGAAAAAAACCCTCATGATAGCCGGGTGTGATGGCACAGGCATGTAATCCCACCACTGTGGTAGGTTGAGGCTGGACGATCTCAAATTTAAGCCCAGTGTGGGTAACTTAATGACTTAACAAGTCCCTGTCTCAAAATGAAGAATATAAAAGGGCTCAGGATCTAGCTCAGTGTAAAGGCCTTGAGTTAAACCTCCCGTAATGCACACCCAAAAAAAAGCAGGGGACAGTCAACCCTTAGACAACCTGAGGTTGGAATATTGTTGAAGTACATAGACTGGTGAACTAGTCAGAAATCTAGGAGAACCAAGAAATGGGACAGTCAGAGTGAATGTTGAGAAAGTCTCTTTTGTTACTAGTAGTCTAGAAGGCTGTCCAGGAGAGACCAGAATGAGCCCTGACTGCTGTTCATCTCGACTGCTATCATAATGTGGGTCAAATGTTAACTGTTGGGCAAAGGTTGAAAAATAAATTTAGGGTGTGAAAGATCAGGATGGTATTAAACTCAGGAAGGGGTATTGACTGGAATAGCACTGCAGTATTTCTAAAATATAATTGAGGGCTGGCAAGATAGCTCAGCAGACTAAAGTGCCTGCTTAGGCAAGCGCAGGGATTGCCGTTTGATCCCTGGCCCATGCAGTGCTAGCCCCGCCCCTAGGGCAGGCTGAGCAGGCCAGAGTCCGGGCATAGTTGTGCACACCTGAAATCTCAGTGCTGAGGAGCCTAAAAACAGGAGAATCACTATGAGTCTGAGCTGTGTAGTGAGACCCTATAACAATCAAATACATTTAAAAGAAAAAATAAAATAAAATTGATATTCTGTTCCTTGATTCATATGGTGATTTAACATGTGTTAGCTTTCAGATAATTCATTTAGCTGTGTATATATTTAGTTTTTTCTGTCTTTTCCTGTGACTGTCTCAGTAGTTGTCTTTTGACATAATAATGCTCTGTAACAATCATAAAACCTGAGAAATGATGAACATTCTTTTTTGCCAAAGAGTCTGTGGGATATGCTGATCCACTTCACTGATACGTAGGCCAGGAATTTACTTCTGCATCTGAAGTTAGCTAGTAGATATACTGAGGAGCTGTGTATAGTCTCTATGGAAGTTGCCTACAATATATTTTTCCTGTTCTAGTTAATTGCTCAGCCTCGAGGAAGGGTTCTAGTAGACCAGCTGGAAGCACACAAAGCCTCTTGAGGTATAAACTAGAAGCTTCCACATAGTTACTCCACTCTTTTCCACTTTTTCTAAATTCAAGAAGGGGGAAAATAGATTGCACTGCTTGATGGTAAGAGTGAATAGTCATATTGCAAGAAAGCATAGACAGACCAAAAAAATGCATTCCATTTTTTTCCACTGCTTAATGAGAACAGTGAATAGTTACAAGAAAATATAGGTAGAAAAGGGAATAAATTCATTCTATTTTTCTTTTTTTTTTTTTGCTCCGCGTGCCTTCAGGGCAGGTTTGGCTGGCTTGAGTTGTGGGAATCGAACCACTGCAACGTGAGCCTGACTGCTTTGTCAAAGCAGCCACTTAAAGAGCTGAGCTAACATTTTTCAATGAATCTACCAAATATATTTCAACGTAACAATATATAGTTACACCAAATACAAAACAGTATTGACAATTATAGATCTAGATGGTTATAATTATTCATACTACCATACTTCCTGATTTTTTGGTAATTTTCCAAAACTTTCAGCCTTTGTGGGGGATAAAGAAGAGTAATGGTTGTGAGAGATGTATTTTGCTTGCTTTCTCTTTAATACTGTTTATATCTTCACTTCATTCCATACCTGCTGAATTCAAATCTAAGGCCCACAAATCTACTCTAAAAGTGATACATTAAATTTTGAGAATCACTGCTTTCTCTGACATCTCTTAAAATTTTTGGTATATCAAGGACACATTACCAGTTTCTGCTAACTGCATAAAAAAATCTCGAACTTGCCAGTAAGAATTATTGACTAAATTACCTGATTATTCTTGATGAAATCCACAAAACTAAACAGACTTTTAAACTTTTTTTAAACTGCCAGTTGGGAAAAGAATTGTATGGATTAAGTACTGTGTATACTACCAGATACTTCCCATAAAATATTTAATCCTTGTAACAATATTGGTGGGTTAAGGATGTATCCTTATTGTATATTTTTGAGAATTTACATGTCCCAACATTTCTTAGCTGTGTAAATGGTTAAGATTTAATCTAGCTTTTTGACAATAAAGTTATACAATTTTGAAGATAGAAAGCAGTGTATTTGAAACCACATAATTTTATGTATTAGACCCAGTGTGTATACAGCATGTGACCCAATATTAGTACTGTTTTCATCACTGCAGTAATCATTCAAATTTGCATCAATGTATAGTCATCTAATTGTTCAGACAGTAGAAGACTAAAGTCTTCATGAACTACTTCATATGTTTTAGATGTTTCAGGTTATTTGTTAAATGTGAATTTTTAAAATAGATTTTATATTTAAACAGTTACTCAGCCAACTTAAAGGGAACTTGGAAGAAGAAAATCGACATCTACTAGATCAAATTCAGACATTAATGCTACAAAACAGAACACTATTGGAGCAGAATATGGAAAGCAAGGATCTTTTTCATGTTGAACAAAGACAATACATGTAGGTACCAAATAATTTGCACTTTGAAAAATTACAATGCCATCATTGCCATATCTAGTGACAGAGAAAAAATTCATGCTAATTTTTCTTGATTTTCAATGTCATTATTTCAATATGTGCTCATGTTGTAGGCACTGTAGTAATAAAGTAGACATTACAGATGAAAATACAAATTGCACTCTAAAAATTCAATAATATAAAGCAATAAATACAAGTAAATGTTTAAGTGCAGTAATTCTGTAATGGAGGTGTATATATAAGGGACCATCAAAATACAATAAATATAAGGAAAAGAACACTTTAGTCTAAACAAGCAAAGTAGACTTTCCAAAATTAAGACTTGAGCTCAGCTGAGACTTTTGGGTTCAGTGGGAGTTCCCTGGAGGTAGCACACCAGGCTGTGAGAGCAGTAATGCCAAACCATGGAGGTAAGACAGTATCTTGTGGTGTGGTATATGACCTAAAAACAAATTACTCTTTCTGGAGCCAAATGGAAGAAAAAGGAGCAGTAACAAAATGGCTGAACAGTCAGGAATCAACTTGCAGAAGTTTTTCTATGCTATACGGTGGAGTTGAGATCAAATTATAAGAGAACTATGAGAGAAAAAACTGAGCAGCTTAATTATTGATAAGTAAGATCTCCATTGAGAGCATACAAATCTACAGTCTCCAAGATTTGAACCTGTGCATTTCTCTAAGCAATCTTTGTATGATAAGCCTTTACTAAATTAATTCTTTCCTTTTGTGCACTACAATGAAAAGCACCAAAATACTGTAGAAATAGCCAGATATTGAAGTCAAACAGCTCTTAATCCATATATATCTTCAGTTTTTCGCCTTACTATTTATATAACCCTGGAAAAGTCATTTTATTTCTCTGATCATTAGCTTCTTCTCTAAAATACTAGTAATCATAGCAACTTCCAGGATTATCTTACAAAATAAGTGAAATAATATTTCTCCAGTTGTTAGACTTAATGTGTATAAGTCAGGGCACATAAGAACCCAGGATTGGGGCCGGGGAGATAGCTCAGTAGAATAAGTGCTTGCCTGGCAAGCTCAGGGTCCTGAGTTCAATCCCTGGTACAAAAAAAAAAAAAAAAAAAGAACCCAGGATTCATAATGCATTTTTCTGCGGCATCATTTGTATTACAGGTTATGGAGTGAGAAACATGATTTCCCTGTTAATACCCAGTTTGTATTATCTTTTAAGATAAACCTCAGAGAAAGTTCATTCTAATTGCTGGCCACTTTGAACAGTATCTTCAGCCCTTTGAGGGGTATTTGTTTTTGTTGTTGTTGTTTATTTTTTAAAGAATACAAAATAGTAACAAGAAAGTGTTAGAAATGATAGAAAATTTCACTGAACAAAGTAATAGGAATTCAACAGTGGTTGCTGTATTGCATGATATCTTCAAAGTTTAAGTTAACAGATATAAACATACAAAATTGGTTTTACAAAAAAAGTTATAAGAATTTTAAAAGAAAAAAATAAGAATAAAAAGAAAAAATTTTTGAGCATTAACTGCTCCCTTCAAAAGACCACCAGTAATCAATAGTATAATTAGCCAAATTATCCTGCATTTATACACAAATATATCTTTTTTCCTTCTTTCTTTTGTCCTTTTCCTCATTGGTTTTCATTCACATTGAACAAGTTTGTTCTCTTTCAGTGTATCTATTGTACTTTTCAGATTATATTTACTTTTTGAAGTTCTCACACTAGCAACACAATATAATGTTTGCACATGTAGATCTGATTTATTTCACTTATCAATACAGTTTCTAGTTATATCCATTTATCTACAAAGGGCCTCAAATGTAATCTATTTTGTAGCCAAGTAATACTCCATTGTGTAAAAATACCATGTCTTTTTTAATCTATTCCTCAGTTGATAGGCATTTGGGTTGTTTCCAAGATCAAGCTATGATAAATTGTACTGGTATAAACATGGGTGTGGATGTACCATTTTGGTATGGTGGATTCAGTTCTTTTGGAAAAATACTCAGGAGGGGAATAGCTGGCTTAAATGGGAACTCCAACCCTAGCTTTCTGAGGAATCTCCATACTGATTTCCATAGTGGTTATACCATCCTACACTCCCACCAACAATGAGGAAGAATTCCTTTTACCCCACAGCCTCTCCAGCATTTGTTAATGGTTGACTTTTTGCCATTGTTTCTGGAGTTAGATGGTATCTCTGCATTGCTTTAATTTGCATCTCTTGAATGACCAACAATGTTGAAGTTTTTTGTTTTTTGGTTTGGTTTTTTTTGTTGTTGTTGTTGTTTTGTTTTTTTTTTTTTGTATTTTAGGGAAGGGTCTATAGGGTGTTCATGGTCTCATTACTAGTGTATATTCACCTCAGATGCCCATTTTTGGTGTATATTCACCTCAGATGCCCATTTTTGGATTGGGTCTTTGAATTTTGGGGTGCTGAATTTTGTAAATTCTTCATATACTCTAGCTAGAAGTCCTTTGTCTGAAGGACAGTGCGCCATAATTTTTTTCCCAGCTTCTGGGTCTTCTTTGTACTGGTAATTTCTTATGATGAGCAGAAACTTTGCAAAAAGATGAGATCCCAATTATTGATTCTTTGAAGTATTTCCCATGAAGTTTGATTTTTGTTCATGAACTCTGTACCTACTCCTATGTCCATAAAATTTCAACCTACTTTCTGTTCCAGAAGATTTAGTGTTTCATTTTAATGTTTAAATCTTTGATCCATTTTGATTGTAGTTTTGTGCATGGTGATAGGCATGGGTCTATTTTAATGGGTCTTTCTTCAGCATGTAGAAAGCCAGTTTTTCCAGCACCATTTATTAAAGAGGCTCTTTCTTCCAGTGAATATGTTAGGCCCTTTTGTCAACGATAAGGAGGCTGAGTGTGTTTGTAGTTGTTTCTTCATCTTCTAATCTGTTCCATTGATCCTCAGGTCTGTTTTGTTGTTGTTTTGGGTTTTGTTTGTTGGCCAGTACCATGCTGATTTTATCACAGTAGCTTTGGTAGTATAATTTTAAGTCAGGGATTGTGATGCCTCTTGCCTTTCCTTTGTTACCCAGAATTGTTTTTGCTCTTAGGTCTTTTTGGTTCCACATGAGTTTTAGGAGTGTTTTCTAGATCTGTGAAGTATATTAATGGTATTTTAATTGGGATTGCATTGAATCTGTGTAACACTATTCAGTATATGGCCATTTTCACAATGTTGGCTCTTCCTATCCAGAAGCAAGGAATATCTTTGTACTTTCTGAAACCCTCTTTGATTTCTTTTTTTCAGAGTAGTATAATTTTCACTGTATAAATCTTTTACTTCCATTGTGAGATTGATTCCTAAGTATTTCATTTTATGGAGTGTTGTTTCAAAAGGCATGGTTTCCATAATTTCTCGGTGCATTCATTGTTTGTGTCTAGAAATGCTATTGATTTTTGAGTGTTGACTTAGTATTCTGCTACTCTACTAAATTTGGTTATTAAATCTACAAGTCACTTAGTGGAACTTTTGGGGTCTTTATGTACAGTATCATGTCATCTGCCTATAATGATAATTTCACTTCTTTCTTTCCAATCATTATTGCTTTTATTTCTTTCTCTTGTTTAATTGCTCTGGCTAATGTTTCCAGAACTATATGGAACAGGAGTGGTGACAGTGGGCATCCTTTGTTCCTGTTTTTTTCTTTTTCAGGGCCAGGGTTCAAACTCGGGACCTTGTGCTTGCCAGGAAGATGCTTATCTCACTAAGCTATCTCCCTGACCCCTTGTTCCTGATTTTAAAGTGAAGGTCTTTAATTTTTTCCATTTAGTATGATGTTGGCTGTTGGTTTGTTATAAATGTCTTTTATCAGGTTGAGGTAAAAATGCTCTATTGTGATTTTCTGTAGGATATTTATCATGAATGAATGTTGGACTTTGTCAAAAGCTTTTTATGCATCTATTGAGATGTTCATGTGATTTCTGTCTTTGGCTCTGTTGACATGGTGTATTACGCTTACAAATCTGTATATATTGAACCATCCCTGCATTCCTGGGATGAATCCTACTTGGTTGTGGTGTATAATCTTAATGATTTGCTGCATTCTGTTTGCTAATATTTTATTGAGGATTTTTGCATCTATGTTCATTAAGTAGATTGGCCTGTACTTCTCTTTTTTTGGTTGGGTCCTTCATTCATTTTGGTATCAGAATAATACTTGCCTCCAGGAATGAGTTTGGGAGAGTTTCTTCCCTTTCAATTTCATTGAAGAGTTTGAGTAGAGTTGGCACTAGATCTTCTCTGAATTTCCAATAGAACTCAGCTGTGAATCCATCAGGACCTGGGTTTTTTCCCTTGGTAGGTTTTTTATTACATTTTCGATTTCATTGACTGATACTGGGTTATTCAGAATTTTTATATCTTCTTGATTCAGAATTGGTAGTTCATATTTATCTAGGAATCTGTCTGTTTCCCCTAACAAGTATGTAGTGATCTTCTTTGTCTCTTTTAATCATGTTTGGTTTGAAATTGACATTGTCAGCAACCAGAATATTTACCCCCCTTTTTGGGTAGGGGTTTCTCTCACATGGAGTACTGTTCTCCATCCTTTGACATTCATCTGTTAATTTATTTGAGTTGAATGTGTTTCTTGTGTGCAGCATATTGTTGGGTTTTGTTTCTTGATCCACCCTGCCAGTGTGCTTCTTTTGATTGGTGAATTGAGACTGTTTACATTGATGGTTATAATTGATAATGTATTAGCTTATCTTTGTCATGTTGTTTTCCTGCTGTAGGATCCCTGCTTTTCTCCTCTGCTTAATTGCTTGCTCTCCTTTGTCTCTTACGTTGTTCTTGAAGTTGTGGTTGTCTCTGTCTCTTTCTATAATATTCGTCAGTACTCTTTGTAGGGTTGTTTTGGTTGTCACAGATTTCTTCATTTGTTCTTTGTATATCTCCATGAAATTTCATAGTTTTGCAGGGTATGTCAATCTGTGTTGAGAATTCTGTCATCATTCTGATTGTCTTTCCATTACAGGTGATCTGTTTCTTTTTTCTAACAGTATTTAATATTCTTTTCTGTTGGTCAATTTCTGGGATCTTGATTATTGTGTGTCTGGGCGAGGATTTATTTTTATTATGGCTCGCTGGAGTGCCTCACTTACTGTATGTCAGGTTCTTTTCCCATGTCTTGGGAACTTTTCTACTACTACTGCAAACAGACTTTTTATGTCATTTGTGCTAACTCCAGCTGTTTTGTTGATGCCTATTAGTCTTATATTATTTTTCTTTGCATCAACTTGCAACTGTTGTATTGTTATTTTCTGGTTCCTTGTTATTTTTAAGAGATCTTACCTTTCATGTTCACTAGCAGCAATGCTATCTTCAAAGTCTAAAATTCTATTTTCTGTTTCATTCAAGAGGTTTTGCCAGCTTTCAATGGAATCATTACTATCCTGGATATCTGTTTGAATCTGTTTCAAACAGATACCCAGGATATCTTTCCTATGTTGGTTACTAATTCATTCCTATATTCATTCAATGTTTCCATAATTTTCCTATTCCCTTCTATTTTTTAATTTATGTCTTCCTTAGATGTATTGAGCAATTCATTCATGAATGTTGTCATTTCCATTTTTACCTGAGAAATTATTTCTGATCTGATTTCCTCCATAGCCAGATAGAATTGTTTCTTTACTTCATTTGCTATCATCTCAGAAATT
Organism: Octodon degus; assembly: GCF_000260255.1. Taxonomy (NCBI): domain Eukaryota; kingdom Metazoa; phylum Chordata; class Mammalia; order Rodentia; family Octodontidae; genus Octodon; species Octodon degus. The sequence continues at coordinate 12,397,792 of NW_004524624.1, read as the reverse complement.
TCAGGTGTGTGATTTCCAAATTCTTCTATGACTTTATCTGCTGGACCCTTTTTATTTGGTCTAGAAGCCTGAGATTGCCCTTTGTTACTTCCTTTAGTTATTTTTGAAGCTCCTAATGTTCTCCCTGACTCCACAGCGATGGTGGGGGGTGGGCATCAGGTGAGCATCGCTCTCAGGAGAAGGGGAGGGCGGGGAAGGCTCATGAAAGCTCCTGCTATGTGGGGTTAAATGTGGCTTCCATTTCAGTGAAGGGGCTTGTGGGGTAAGCCACAGCTTAAGAAGAATCCAGTGATGATAAGTGCAGACCATAGTTCTGCAAAGCTCTCTCAATGGTGGGTCCGTGCAAAGTAGGGCTCACCAAGGCTCCTGTAGGTGTGTGTAGCAGTCTTCGGGAACCTGATTTCGGCTCCCCTTGGCAGTCTTCCTGAGTAATTATGCATGGCTGGGACTCAACTGAGCCCTGGCAAGGGTGAGGGGCTAGGGGCAAGGCTTACCAGATGCCCTCGCCAGTCCTCTAAGTAAGGGCAGGTGGCTGCACAGGATACCCCTGGCAGTCTTCCAGTGAAGATTAGTGACTGGGACTAAGCCAAGCTCAGGATAGGGTGAGGGGAGGGGAGGACAAGATCTACCAGGTCCACCTGGAACTCAGAAGAATTCCGGTGAGGGTGATGGGGGAGCAGAGCTAGGCCCACCAGGTCTCCCCCACAGTCTTCAGGGTGAAGATGGGCAGCCCGGACTCAGAAGAACTCCAGTGATGGTGACGGGGTAGGTATTTGTTTCTTTAGTCACTGCAATAGAGGTCCTTTTAAGTTCAGGAACACTAAATATATATAAAGCTCTTCATATTTTACTTCTGTGCCTTAAGCATAGGCATACCCAAAGCTTTGTTATCTTAAGCAAAGGATTGCAAGTTTGAGGCCAACATAGGCTACTTAGTGAGTTTAAGGCCAGTGTGGGCTAACATAGCAACCCCTGTCTTAAAAAATGAGGGCTGGGGGAGAAAGGAAGGAATAAAGGAAGGAAAGAGAAATATTCTGATTGTGTTGACATTCATTTCAGAGATGGTGCCTGTATCGTTGGCTATAAAGCCTATGTAGTTGACTTTCAAACATTATTTTCTATTCTGCCTTACTGAATTTAAGTCACAAATATATATCTTATATGTCAGACATTTATAGCTGAATTCTTATCACATGGTTATGGCAGAAGTGACAGTGAATAGTTATTACAGAGAAGTTGATGAACATAACCATGTTTCAGCAGGTAAAAGGAGAAGGCCACAGTTGACAGCTCTGGCCTTCTGTAATGTAGCCATCATTTTTTTTAAATGTCAAGACTTCCATGGGCTTGAGGTCCAAGTGGCTGTCGGTATAACTGTTAGCCTGTATTCACAGAACATCTTCTGTAGATTCAGATCAGTTCCTCTCTGTTCCCATGAGCCTAGTTCAGCCTCCCTACTCAATTAGACTGCCCCATCTTTCCCTCCAGCTTTTGTGGTATCTCAGCTTATAAGCTTAATCCTTTCCATTATTCTGGTTGTACAGTTTGTTCTCTGATTCTGGCTGCAACCAAATCTAAAGAATTAAATCTATGCCAAGGTACCACTGTATCCTGATCCATCATTAGGTTAAACTACTTTAAGCAAAATATTTTATAGTCATACTATTTTAAGCCGGCAAGATAGCTCAGTGGACTAAGTGCTTGCTTTGGCAAGTGCAGGGATGAGGGTTCGATCCCTGGTCCCAATGTTGTGCCGACCGTGACCCTAGGGGTGCGTTGAACCAGCAACTGAATCCAGATGTGGTAGCACACTCCCCAGCTCTGGGGAGGCTGAAAACAAGAGGATAACTGAGTCCAAGCTGCTTAGTGAGACCCTCTACCAAATACATAAAAGGAAAAAAAAATAATTTAATATTTATTTAATAAAAGTCAAAATATATGATTTCCTTCCGAGAAAAAAGTTTGTAGGATTTTCAGTCCATAGCTGGCTCCAGGGCAAGGTGACACATGGCAGAGGGGCAGTCTTTCATGGCAGTGGAAGACAGAAAAAGCATTGAGGGAAGCAAGACCAAGCCTCTTTCTGTCCCTTATATTGTATGCAAGCTACCCACACTAAGACAGAGGTAGCCCTTACATCCTTAATTCCGCCATTGGACTTTGAATCAGTCATAGACTCTAGGTTCAGCCACCTCTGAGAAGCCTGCACTCATCTGACTGCTTGAGATATTGGGGGGACATCTAGATGCAAATCCTAATGTTCTGCCCCTGACCCCCAAGACTCATATATATTCCTTTATGGAAGAAGTTGCTGAAGTCCTAAAAGTTCAGCATTGCTGAAAAGTCCCAAGTCCAAAGTCTCCTCTGAGGTTTAAGGCAAACTCTTAGCTGTGAGCCCTAGCACAAATGAAAAGAACTTTTTTAATGCTTTAAACATTCAGTGGTACAAGGTAGAGATTTCCATTCCTAAAGGTGTAATTAGGAGGATACAAAGAAATGGAAACAAAAGAAGTCCAAAATCCAGCAGGACAAACATTAAGTCCTGTAGTTCCACATGGAAAGAGGCAATCTGTTACAGGTTATGAACTCCATAGAGGTTGGGTGGCTCCACCCCTATGGCACTTTTGGTGGTAGTGGTCATGATAGATCCCATGAGTCTCTCTTGGGCCAGCTCTGGTCTGTGCTTGTAGTTTTACTCAGATGATCCACGTTCCTGGCTTCTCCAAACTTCTGCAGTCTCTGCTGTACCTTTGGCTTCATACGCAGTTTCACGTATTGCCCTCTCAGGGCCACAATACTTGGCCTCTGAGGCCTTCTTCTGAAACATGGATAGAAGCCTTCCCGACCCTCTTAACTGTAATATCCTGCATGCACAAAAAAAAAAAAAAAAAACACAATGCCACGTGGATCACACCAAAGTCTGCTGCCAGCTGGAGCAATAGCTAGGCTTCCCTCTCACTTGGCTATAGGGGTCCTGTGCCTAGATTGCTGAGCACTGTGAATCCAGTTCCAAGGAACAAATTCTCTAGGCCACCTCTGTTCTGGAACATGGTGCTCTGGGGCTTTCTTCTCAAAGCGAAGTCTTTCACTTTTGCAATTTTAAGGGTGGGGTCCTGCTGCTGCTTGTAATGCCCTTTGGCCATTTTTTCTATTTCCCTGGTTTTTTCTCAGCAGTCAGGATCTCATCTTCTCTCTTTGCAGTCTGCAGCTTTACAGGAGCTTCATTTATGACCAGACTCAACATTTTTAATTATTCTGCTAGGCTTTGCTCTTGATTCTCAACATAAATCTGTGTAATAGCCCCCAATCTTAGCCCTGCCACTGCCTCAACGTTCAACTGCCTTGAACTTTCTTCTATAAGGTTAGTCTGTCACCAAACTAATTAATCTCAGTCTCAGGCAGCCTCCTGACATGAACAAAATGCAGACAAACTTTCTGCCAAGCCATGACGCATATCATCTGGAGTCCAGTAGCTAATGCAGTCTTATTCCTAGCAGTAACAACCTGAGCATAGTCCTTACTGACAGCATTTCTGTCAGTCTTCTGGTCTTCTGAGCTCTGACCAGAATCTGTCATATAGAGCAGAGCAAGGTATTCCCGCTCTACTTTTTCCGCTGGTGTCTCCAAACCTTTCCTAACTCTTCCCACAAGCCATTCCCAAAGGCTCCTAAATGTTATGGTCAGGTGTAGCCAGAGCAGTGACCCCACTTCTCTTATGCCAAATTCTTAGTTAATTTTCTCTTGTTCCTGAGGCAAAATACCCAACACCCAAGGTTAAAGGACGGAAGGTTTATTTGTCTCAGTTTGTATCGGTTTCAGCCCATAGCAGCTTCCAAGGCAGGGTAGCACAAGACAGAGGCAACTATTCATTGCAGTGGAAGACGGCAGAAGCACCAAGAACGGCCTGCTTTTTCCTTTTCAGTAATTTGGCCTTTTCCTTCATGAAAATTTCTTTGATCTTCCAAGACAAAATTATTTCCCTTTTTATAGGTTCCTATAGTACTTTACAATGCTTTTATTTTGGTACTGATAACTCCCTCAGAATTATTTATGTATATTCACTCTCCCACTGTATCATAAGTAGAGCTGCTTGTTACTCATCTTTATACATAGTGTACCTGATACCCTCCTCATTGTAAATAATCACTAGTATTATTTGCTGTTGCATTTTGGTTTTGTTTTGTTTTGTTTTTAGGAGAGATTGTTATACTTTGGTCTGTGATCATTAGTGTTTCTGTAGGTAAACAATATTAGTGAAAATATAAAAATGAGACTAGGAGCTGAGTGCAGTGACACATAGAACTGTGGAGGCTGAGGCTGAAAGATCAAGAACTCAGAGTCAGCCTAGGCAACATAATCTGTCTCAAAATAGCAGGACTGTGTTGGATTGTTTTGCTGAATTTACACATCTATAGTATTTAGATGCCAATGGAATACCCATCTCTGACAGGACTAAACAAAAAAAGGCATACAAAGGAAGGACCATTTTGTATTTGTATATGCAAAATAGTTAGGATAAGATATACAGCTACTTTCACTTAATTCAGTGAGAAGAAAGATTTGTAGTAATAGTGTTTGGACAGGATATCCTGTCTGCTTCTTATACTGTGGATACCCACTAAGAAGATAACAATGTACAATGTATTAATTATTGAAACTGTCCTATCAATCAGTTTTGAAACTGTCTCATTGCTATTTGTTTCTCAAAATTAAAAAAATAGAAAAAAGAAGAACAACCATTGTTAATTAGGTATTCCTGTTTTGAAAATCTGTAACATATGTATTGTATGTTTCCCTGTTTGTCATTTTTTAATGTTTTTGCTAGTTTTTACTCTTCAAAATTAAATTAAATTATATTTTTAAAAAATCAAAATAAAGTCTACAACGTGACAAAAGTAATATACTTTATATTTCTAGGTCAAGAAATAATTGTTTACAAGTATATTAAGCCCAACTAATTCCACCAAAAAAGAAAAAAATCTGTTCACATCGAGATGTACTATAGTAGGGTACTGGGCATGCTATGGCACATGCCTGTATTCCCAGTACTCAGGAGGCTGAGGCAAAAGGCTTGCTTCAAGTTTAGGGCCAGTCTGGGCTACTATGTGGTTCAAGGCCAGCCTGAACTGCATGAGATCCTGTTTCAAAAAGATCAGAACAAAACAAGATATACCATAGTAGGAATATTATTTATTATAATCTACAATTTGTTTTTAAGCAAACTAAATACCCAACTTTTTTTTTTTTTTTTTTGCTTATATAATCAATATGGAGTAGAGAAATAGTTAATGTTGATAGTGCTTAAGAGGTATAGGGCTGAGGCGATAGCTCAGTGGCATAAGCACCTGCCTGGGAAGCACAAGGCCCTTAGTTTGATCTCCAGTACCAAAAAAAAAAAAAAAAAATAGAGAGATATAAAAAGATATAGAAAAAAAAAGATATAGAGACAATTCCTTTACAGGGTTATATTATCCATGAAAATTTTTTCTTCAAAGAACTGGAACTTACATTCATAGTGTTTTTAAGTAAGTTTAAAAGTTAAAAAAAAAAAAGGCAATACATGGAAAAATTTCATTGTTACTGCCTAGTAAATTATTAGTTGACAATTATCGTTTCTGTTTATGCTTCAAAAAGTAAGATCAAAGTCACAAAATTTACTATCATTCATAGCTGTATTATCTATTATGATACACATTCTAAAATTATTTTTATTGTTATAGTGATAAGTTAAATGAATTAAGACGACAAAAGGAGAAATTAGAAGAGAAAATTATGGATCAATACAAATTTTATGACCCATCTCCACCTAGAAGGTACCATTGATCAAGTTTTATGAATTTTTATTTTGAAAAAAGTTATTTCTAGTATTGTGAAGACTTCTCATTTTGTGAAGGATTTATGTAATAAATTGTACATTAAGAATATTTTTAATTTTTTCTGTTAGGAGAGGAAACTGGATTACTCTCAAAATGAGAAAATTGATAAAGTCCAAGAAGGATATTAATCGAGAACGGCAAAAATCTCTAACATTAACGCCTACCCGCTCAGACTCCAGTGAAGGATTTCTTCAGCTGCCTCATCAAGATAGTCAAGATAGTTCTTCAGTAGGGTCAAATTCTTTAGAAGATGGACAAACCCTGGGAACCAAGAAAAGCAGCAGTAAGTTCTTAAGCTCTTTAATAAACACAGTTATCAATTCAGAATCCTTTCTAAATTTTTAAATGCATTTAATATTTCTTTACTTGACAAAATGACTTTGTTCAAGTTCTTTGGGAGAACTGTTTGGGTGACATTTCTTTTTAATTCTGTATAATTATAAAATGCATAGTACACAACCATAATTTCCTGACACGTATTATACACTGAGATACAATTATTTTCCCAGAAAGGTAAATATTTTAGAAAGAACATTGAAATAAGAGCTAGACTGCCTCTGCCACTTGCAAGTTCTGTTAATGTGAGCAGGAGGGCCTTTTACCTTTGCTTTAATACTTCACTGGGTGATTTGAGAAGTGACTGAAAATATATCTAAGATTTCATTTTCATAAATACCTATAAATTAATGAAAATCATTATAAATATTATAAATAAAGCTTTTGCTCATGTACTTTCAAGTTGGAGCAAAGTTATCACACTGATAGAAGCAAGAGAGTTATTAAATTATCTACTAATAACTGAAGGTTAAAATTGTTATAAGGGATTCTTGATATAGTTTTAATTCAAATTTAAATAGTAGGGAGATAAAAGTTTGCATATAAACTTGTGGTTTAAATTTTTATCATAAATGAGAAGTACCCCATTATAAAATTATGTAATTTATAACCTTTTTATTTCATTACTAGTGTGCTTGCTTACCAAGAGCAAAGTCAAAGCCTAGAAGAGTGTATTTCAAAAGAGTTAAATACTAAATCCTTAGAAAATGCCCAAGAAGTTGTCACTATTTTTTTTATTGTCACTATTTTTACAGAATTTATAAACCAGATAATTTAATCCTCTCATATTATTATTAGTATTAGGAAATTTTAAACACATGCACACACACCATTCTTTTGAAATAAACAGCAAAGAAAAGCAGCTACTTCTTCCCCCAGAGGTAGATGAGGTGAGGGCCTGTGCACAGGTGTTTTAGTATTAGGCGATTTATTTCTAAAAAGAGACAGTATTTTAGCAGGTAGCTAATAAACATTTATAGCATGTATTTCAGATTATAACTAAAGCATTCTGAAAACTAGACTCCATGATTAAGCAACAAAAACAAAAGTATACATGCATACAGTTGTCCATGTCCTAGTCTCCAGAAAGCAGTTTAATCCCGTATTGCCACAGGAGTATTGTTATCCTGGGTCTTAGGTCATTTACTCCCATTTACCCAATTAGCAGTTATTGTTTTGTAGAGATTATCTCAAATTTTTCTTTTTAAAAGTGGCAAATAGATCTTCTTATAAAATACCTGACATAAAGAAATTGTTTTTAAGTAAAAGAAGATATTTCACATCCAGCATGAGAACATATACAAGAAAGGTAAAACAGTCTTTTCCAAGGTCATCTTGTCTGTTTGAAATATAAACCTGTCATTCATTCATACTCTGCAATATTCAGAGTAAAAATCAAGAAAAAACACTCCTCTTTCCTACAGTTGTTCAATTGTAGAATTCTTACACACAGAACTTAGCAATACTTGTGTTCCCTTAATTTAAGTATGCTTTGGGAAAAGAACAGTATATGTCTCCAAGATAATTGCCATAAAAAGAATCACATTCTATCCCTGGCACATTTAAAGTTCTTTTTATCCCGTTTGAAAGAGTGTCTGTCTGTCAGTAAAGCAGTCTTTTGAAAATAGAAAAAGGGGGGGAAAAAATCTAAACATGACAACATGTGCATGCTGCAACCACTCAGCTTTGTTTGAGCTAAGTATCCATTTTTGCTTTGGTTTCAGTTCACTTTTTTTTTAATCATTGAAAACAGCTGTGGTTACCAAGTTTGACAAGAAATAGGTCAAAATTTCCCTTACAGCATCAAACAAGTTAAAAGCTGTGTTCATTGAACTTGTTTTAATGAATGATACTTATCAGTGTATCAAGAGTTTCAGTTATTTACAAGATGATGACAAGCCCCACAAACAAAATAACTGTTTGGGCTGTGTATAATATGTTAATTAAGTCTTTATGCAGGTTGTTTTCCTAACTCCTAAGATGCTTTTCCAAACAGGAATAATAATTTTTATATTTAAATATTACTAAAAATGTAGCTAAACAAGTATGTGATCTAGTGAATTTTTTGTTCTAATAACTAAAAATTTTTGAGTAATAATCCTTTAATTGACATAACTCTTTTGTACAGTGCTTTCCTTGATTTTTAATTTCATGCATGGCATCCTTCAAAATGCTTTTTAAATGCTGTATATATTTTTGTCTGCTTTGGGATGCCTTAGTTTCCAGGGCTTAATGCTAACTTGTATTACTATCAAAATATTCTTTCTCTCCCTTCTTCCCAGTCAAAATTTTGTAAAAAGAACCCAAAATAATTGCTTATTTTTTAGGGAGACTTTGGTTGAAAGAATATGTATTTCCACATTGCTGTTAAGTAATGCATTAGAATACAGTTTAAACCAATTATCTTCTTTCATAAAGTTGAGGAGAGTAATGAAAATTTTCGAGGCAAAGTTTTGGAGTTTCTGTAGATTGTTTGAAACATCTGGACACTCTGATTTTTTGTATTACTAAAATAACTCATAGAATATACATTTTTCCTAATTTTTTTTTCTAAAATACAGCTTAAAAAGATTGATAATAGAAGCTTGAAAGCCTTGTACATTTTCATTGTGTACATTATGAACTACCAGTAGCCTAGTTCTAAAAGTTTACCTTTAACTAGGGAAACTTAACTAGGGAAATACAATCTAAGCTTTCAAAATATGTTCTTGGGGCCAGGGAGATGATGGCTCAGTGGAATAAGTGCTTCCCTGGCAAGCGCAAGGGCCTGAGTTCAATCCCCAGTTCCATAAAAAAAGAAAAATCAAAATATGTTCCTCATCATTGTCTTCAGTGCTTTCCCAAGTATTTTAAAGTATCAAAGTACATATTTCATATTTCATTATCACTCAGCAGCATGAGAATAATAGCTTTAATATAGCATACATAGCTGAAACTCAACATTCATTTCTGTCCTTAATTTCAACATTTAACTCCCATCTGTTCTTCTTCCTTTTTTTCTTTCATTTCCCTGTTTCTGTTTTTCCTCATGCTCTGACATTAAAGTGGTTGCACTGAAAAGACTGCCCTTTTTGAGGAACAGACCGAAGGATAAAGACAAAATGAAGGCCTGCTACCGTCGTTCTATGTGTAAGACTTTATGACAGTTCAGCTTCTTTCAAATGACTACACTGACTTCCATTACTAATTTTTCCCCTAACCTTTCTCTGGACTGTACCAATTTCTTATTTTGCAAAGTGCAGTCTTCCTTTAATTCAAGGAGCTGGAAGAATATTTTCAAAGCTAGCACTGAATTTGCATTATATGTACGTCTGTACTAATACATATACATGCATTTGTTTAGTAGTAAATGCAATATATTTGTAAATCTCCAGTACTTTCTGAAAGTTGATAGATAAAATCCTTAATTTTGTATGCCATAGAGATTTTTTTCCCAAAGAAATTTACTTAAGGAAAAATACAACAAATCCTTTAGCATTAGATAATTATTTCTTTAATAAACTAAATTAAATAAAAAATAAAATGGCCTATAACCCCTGAAAATGTTTGTCATTATTTATACAGTAATATTCTGGGTTTTCTTTTAAATGATTGAGTAGTTACATAATCATATTAAATGTCAATTTGGATATCATCTCTTTCAGGTTTTAATTCAATGGTGTACTTGTTTGATTTAAAAATGAATTATTTCTTCAGTAACCTGCTTTGACCAAGGACTCTTTTTCATTTTCAATAATGATGCTATATAAGAATTGCTCTCCATGTTAATTCATTCCATTTTTGTCCCCAAACACCACATTATGAAGGCTTCTAATTAAATTGCATATCATTGCACAAAGGCATGGCACTTATACCTAGAAAAATAAATTACTATATTTTAAAGGGGTGAAGGTGGGATAAAAGTATTGAAATTTATCAGCCTTTGGCTTCATTTCATTCAGCTGAATGCATGTCATAACGCGAATGACCTTGTAGTTATAGTTTTTTAAATGTCCATTTGCATAGTCATAAACAAAAGCAAAATCATTTATAATACAACACAGAAATAAGAGCAAATACATTAACCATGCTGATTCATTTGCTTTCATTTGCATCCCAGCCATGAATGACCTGGTGCAGTCCATGGTCCTAGCAGGACAGTGGACAGGTAGTACTGAGAATTTGGAGGTTCCTGATGATATTTCAACGGGTAAAAGGAGAAAAGAATTGGGAGCTATGGCCTTCTCTACTACAGCCATCAACTTTTCAACTGTCAACTCTTCTGCAGGCTTCAGATCCAAGCAGTTGGTTAATAATAAAGGTATAGGCCGTCTGCTATTTGCACTGTGGTGTAACTGTTGACAGCAGTAATTTTAATTTGGCTTTCTCCTGTGTTCTTTGAAAAATCAATCTGATGATCCCGGGGCCTGCCATGCTGGCCCTGCTCCCAGGGTTCGCTGAGACGGCAATTGAGACTGGGTATGGTGGCCCACGCCTGTAATCCCAGCTCTTGGGAGGCTGTAAACAGGTGAATAACTATGAGTCCGATCTAGTAGTGAGGCCCTGAACACCCTGTAGACCCTTCCCTAAAAATACAAAATAAATAAAATAAATCTGAAAAATTAGTAAAACAATCTGAATTTGGTTTTGGGAAACTTCCAAACACTTAAAAAATTACATAGATATATAAAATCTTTTTAGGCCTCCCTTTTTAACAGCAAATGAACTAACAAGAAGATAAACAAGGTAAAGTGTGAAAACAGGGGGAAATAGCATTTTGGGAGGGTTTCCAAAAAAAAAAAACTGAAACACTACAGCTTCAACCAAAGAACCACACAGAACAATCTAGATTCTTGCTTTATGTTACAGAATCACAGGGGAGATTTTTGCATTGCTTCTGGCATTGTCCCTAAGTAAATCAGTTGGGTTTTTTTACTCCTAGTTATAGTTTCTGGCAGATTCTATAAAACATGTTAAGCCAAGATGTTTTATATGTGATAAAGAATTTCTGTATTCTGCATAAATTTTGTAATGAAACTTTTTTTTTACAAAAATACGTTTATATCCACTTTGTTTATATAGATACTACATCCTTTGAAGACATAAGTCCACAAGGTATTAGTGATGATTCTAGTACGGGATCAAGAGTTCATGGTAAGAAATCCTTTATTTAGAACACATGCTAAATTCTTAATGGAAGTGCTGAGATTTTTGTATTTAAGTAGGTGTATGTGGCATCTCCAGCAAGCATGTTTTCTTGTCCTGCATCTCAGAGTTACTTCTACCATTCCTTCAAACTTAATACTTTCCTTTGTCCTGTAGTGATTATTTCTTCATCTGAATGTTCCCCTTTTTAATCAAGGTCACTTAGAAAGTATGTGTGCACAATCCTCAAAGATAATTTTGTTGCCATTTTATATAAGGTTGGTTATAAAAATTGTTTTACCACTAGTTTAAAAATATTTTAGTAAAGAACGAACTTTTAAAAAACCATTTTCTGCACTGTTCAGAAATTTAAGTTTTTAAATTTCCATCTTAAAATCATTAAACTAAATTATTGTTATTAACAAATGGATAACATGTTCTTGGTTTGGTTTTTTTGTTTTGTTTTGTTTTTTTGTTTTTTGGCGGAACCGGGGATTGAACTCAGGCCCTTGCCAGGGAAGCGCTTATTCTACTGAGCCATCTCCCCGGCCATGGATAACATGTTAAAGGAATTTCAGGTGTATGCAGGATTTTAAGAAGTACTGTAGGGCAAGATTAATTGTAAAACCGCTTGCCTTGCATAGATAGAAATACATGACATTAACTGTGTAAATGTTCATATTCATCCTCTTCATGGTTTCCCTGCATTGTGCAGTTTCTTGTCTCATCTGTCTTAAGTGGCTTGATCCCTAGCAGTTTGATATGACTGAGGGAACATGTCATTCTTCATCCAGAGTAGATGTAGTATCCATCTAGAAATCATATTCAGATATAAATATGCACATGTTCTCTTCTTTGAATGTCAACGTTTTGGTAAGTATCCCATTTGGCACTGTCATTGTAAACTATCTAGAAATGTGTTTACTTTCTAATCTGTACAATTCACCTCTCTGTGGACTTGTTCGGCCTGTGACAGTATGCATGATTACTTCTGCAAAACATTCTGTGATCAGAATGTAAATTCACTGTTACCAGCTGTAAGTTTTATCACACTGTCTCCTGATTTTTTCATTTAGCCTCAAGACCAGCGAGCCTTGATAGTGGCAGAACATCCACTAGCAATAGTAATAATAATGCTTCACTCCATGAAGTTAAAGGTATGCTGTAGGTAAATTTATTAATGTTCTCCATCCATTTCCAATAATATTTAAAAATGGGATAAGGGCTTAGGGCTAGCTCAGTGGTAGGGAACACACCTAATATGTACAATCCCAAGTTAGATTTCCAAGTACCAGAGAGTGAGAAAAAGATGTTGGAGGTGGAAAGAGTTTCTGAGGTAAAGTGTGAAGTCCACGTCATTTATGTTTTGAATATAGCTGTTTGGAACATTTATATATTTTGCATTGTAATACAGATGTATTTCAATGTATACAAATGTAAAAACAGGAGCAGTTCTTTGGTTTCATTTTTTCATCTTCACTGATAAAATAGTCTTATTGTAGTCTTTATCCTGCAAAATTGTATGGAGGTCCTTACTTTACTTACATTTTGTCTCTCATATTTAAAATGACTGTCCTTAATTTTCTCATTATGCATGTACATTAAATTTACATTACTCATACTTCACAAGTATTCTAGATTAGTGTAGGTAAAAGAAAAGGGAAGTTTTTTGCTTTTCCTTTTGAAAAGCAGTTCTCCCCAGGGGGTATGCGGAAGGTATATGGATACATTATGACATCTATAAAGAATTATTTGAAGTTTTTTTCAATCATTTTGTTTCTTTTTTGTTTTGTTTTGTTTTTGAGACATAGTCTTGCCCTTCAGGATAGCCTTGAACTCAGTTTGTTGCTGCCCACGCTGGCCTTGAATTCACCAACTCCTCTCTCAGCCTCCTAATTGCTGGATTGCAGACTGCAGTAGTGGGATAGGCTGTGTAGTGGGATTGTACCACTATGCCTGACTTCCTTAATTTTTTAATATTCATTCCAAGTTGAAGTTTTCATATCAATGTCTGAAAGTTTTGTGACTAATATGTTTTACCTTGAAGATATGCTGCCTTTTCAATTCTCCAATTGTTTAACCAGTGTATTATAGTTATTTCCTATAGTCCACAATTATTAAAATTATAAAGAGTACATTAAGGTGTACTAACAGTGTTTGGACAGAATATCCTGTCTGCTGCTTGTACTATGGATCCACTAAGAAGATAACAATGTATTGATTATCAAAACTGGCCTATTAATCAGCTGTGAAACTGTCTCATTCATATTTATTTCTCAATATAAAAAATAAAAAAAGAGTACATTAATCCCTTACAAGGTTATAAAGTTATTTAGTATTAATATTTACCATGTTATGATTTCATTTCAATAATCTGAACTACATGCTTTTAAGAGGAAATTAATTTTTTCATTTTACAGTTGTGTTACATCCGGTAGAAAAATATGCTCTGAAAATATATATAAAGACTTTCTTATCATTTAGAAATTTCAGGGCCAGGGAGATAGCTCATCAGCATACATGCCTGTCTGGCAAGCGTAAGATCCTGAGTTCAATCTCTGGTACCAAAAATTAAAATAAATATTTTTTTAAAATTCAGAAAAATCTTATTTCTGTGTGTTACATAACTTGAGACAGTTTTTTTTTTTTTATGACTGTATGATTAAAAAACCATGGAAAATTGTACCATCAATACAGAAAATGCAACCTTCCCACTTACCAAAATAACTTTTGCTATTGGTCAAAACAGATCAGTTCTTTTAAGGACAGTATCATTTGTAGGGAGATTTATTCCAGAACTAGCTAATTTTCATTCAGTGTTATCACCTGAACTGAATCTTTTAAGGCTAAATAGACCCCAAACCAACAGTAAGCCAAAACCGTCACATGATTCAAATCTTTAGAATAGGGGCCGATGCTATAACTCAGCAGCATAAGCGCCTGCCTGGCAAGCACAAGATCCTGAGTTTGATCCCTGGTACTACCAAGAAAAAGAAAGAAAAAAAGAAAAGAAAATACTATGTATTTGATTTCATATTTGTACTAGAATTTTCTAATTACATTATTTCTCCATTTAATTTCCTTTGTATATATGCTAATTCTGTTCAAAAAGTGTTGGGCTAGCCGAATAGCTCAGCGGATTAAAGCACCTGGAAGCAGGCACAGGGCCCGGGTCCCTGAGCCTGCGGTGCCAGCTCCGCCCCCCGGGGCATGCTGAGACTGCAATTGAGACTGGGCATGGTGGCGCGTGCCTTTAATCCCAGCTCTTGGGAGGCTCTAGTAGTGAGACCCTGAACACCCTGTAAACCCCTCCCTAAAATAAATTTTTAAAAAATTAAAAATAGAAAAAAGACAAAAAGTGTTAAGATTATTCAATAAACAGAAAACCTTTCAAATAAATAATGAGGACTTCATAAAAAGGCAAAGAGAATAGAATTTTTAGTTTTGCATTTAAAACAGCTTTGGATTTTAACATTCTGAAATAACTTAATGTAATCATGTTCTTGTTCTAAATTGCATAGTATTTTGCAGTCATTCAACTCTGAATTTTAGTCCTCAGTATATTAGGTGCCTTCTTTACATGAGGCTTCCTTTAGGCTCCAAGTATAGTGGTAAAAGCACATTTTAGCCTTTGTGGAACTTAGAATATTGGTCACATTGCCAAAATAAAGCAGCAAGCTGTCTGATGAAAGTTTAACATGATTTACTAAGCATTTCTATATAAAACTTGAAAGTAAGTTTGGCTGTTCATAGAATGAGAGCCCTAGAAACAAATTCAGTAAGTTTTATGACATGCAATAATCTCGTTTCTATTATTAAAGTCTCAATACAATATTTACTCCTAAAGCAGGTGCGGTTAATAACCAAAGCAGGCCACAAAGCCACAGTAGTGGAGAATTCAGCCTGCTTCATGATTATGAGGCATGGTCCAGCAGTGGAAGTAGTCCAATCCAGTACTTGAAAAGACAGGCCAGATCAAGTCCAGTGCTTCAGCACAAAATTCCAGAATCATTAGAAACTCGAACACACCACAAGATAAAAACTGGTTCACCTGGAAGTGAAGTCGTTACTCTGCAACAATTTTTAGAAGAAAGTAACAAGCTTACCTCAATACAGGTTAGTTTTGTGTATGATGACCTTATTTAGATAAATATAAGTTAAATGTCTATAATATTGAACTTGATAGAGTTTTTTTAAATTATAAAGTGTTAAGTGATAACTTTATATTGTATAGTTCAATATATAAGGGAGCTCAAAATAATTTTATTTACCTGCTTTGATTTTTCTAAACAGTTAAAATCTTCAAGTCAAGAGAATCTTTTAGATGAAGTAATGAAAAGTTTGTCTGTCTCTTCTGACTTTTTGGGAAAAGACAAGCCAGTTAGCTGTGGTCTGGCCAGGTCAGTAAGTGGAAAAACTCCAGGGGACTTCTGTGATAGACGGACAACAAAGCCTGAGTTTGTGAGAGCTGGTTCTCGAAAGACTGAAGATGCCTACGTCATTAGTTCTGCAGGAAAGCCTACACCAGGAACTCAAGGAAAGATAAAATTTGTAAAAGAAACCTCTGTATCTCGACAATCAAAAGATAGCAACCCTTATGCCACTTTACCTCGTGCAAGCAGTGTAATCTCAACAGCTGAAGGGACTACACGAAGGACAAGCATCCATGACTTTTTGACCAAGGACAGTAGACTACCGGTGTCCATTGACTCTTCACAGCCTGCTGCTGATAACAGCATCACTGCAGCATCTAGTGAGTACCCTTTACACCAGTCACCCTCTCACAAGCTTAGTGGTCTAAGCCAGAGTGTAGGTTCTTATGTCCAAAATGACTTAGCTGCAGATTTGCCGGAATCTCTATATTCCCAAACTAAAAACTCAAGAACAAAAAGGTCATATTTTCTCAACCAAACGTTTTCAACTACTAACATGCCTTATGACATATTTGGAATATCATGTAAAGATAGCATAGAATCATTTGCTGTGGTTCACTCATCTCAGCCATTCTTATCCCTCAACACAGAATTAGTTAGTAACATAAGTGGGTTACCTCTCAGGCTAACCCCTAGAGAAACAAACCAGGCTTCTGCCTCTGTGGAAGAAGCTGTACACCAAGGTAATGGACAGTTCTCTGAGGCTCAGAACCCAAGTGACAATAACACCCAGTCCTGTGTAGATAGCAGTAATCGTATCCCTCCTGCATGCCTCTATCCTGATGACACAGAAGCTGCATTGTTGGTTTCTGAAGATAATCAAACTATTTGGTATGAATATGGTTGTGTATGATTAAAACTGCATAATATATTGATGTTATATGATATGCATTACACTTCTCTAATCTCATTTGAAGAGCTACTGTTGTAAAGTACCATTTCGCTAGGATTATAATTTTAAGATTGTTGCATAGTCTTCAGTTGTACATGATGGCATGTATATAAACATGAATGTGTGCCCACACCAAAACCTGCATGATATGTCAAATATATTGTACATCTTTTGCATGCCTTTAAAAACGTCAACCATACGTTCTCTTCCTTCATATTTTGTCACTTGATATAAGGTTATTACTTTGATATCCAGAGGCATGTTAAAAGTTTGCATGTTTCATTATCAAAGAGGCATTTCCAAGTCGTATTTGCTTTGTTGCTTCTAAAAAGAATGTTCATTTCCTCCCAACTTTCTGCCCCTCCTTTTCCCTCTTGCTGTTCCTCTGCTATTATCCAAGAATGTGCATTTCATACTGCACATGTACAGTAGCAATAAGGAAAATATGTAAAAAGGTGTCATTTCCTTTTGTCATTTAATTATGCCATTTGTCCTTCTTCTATTTTCAGAGAGCAAATAATTCAGTATAACACTACAAATAGTAAATTTTAACTAATGCCCATAATAATAAAACATTATCCAGATCTAAAACATTGTTAATATTTGTAAATGCAGTGTTATTCCTTAAAAAAAAACTCCATCAAATTTAAGTGTGATTAACACAGTGACTAGGAGCATTTATATTATCTTTCAAGATGACTTACTTGCTTGGAATCAGTTAACACAATAGTTCTTCCAGTTTTTTTTTTAATACAGAGTTAAAAATAAAGCATATACAGCATATTGAAAATTTGTATTTTTGCTTCTCTTCCAAAAAGGTAGTTAAGTTTATAAAATGGTATAAATTACTTGTATAATTATTAAAATATATATTATAGTCTTAAAATAATTTCAAAAATAAATACATCATGCTAACATATAAAATATAACCAATAAAAAGGTATGGTTTTAGAATAAATTTCAGAACTAAGGATAATTATAGACTCTAGTTAAAAAGAGACAGTGTTTACAAACTGACTACACTTTCATAAACAAGTTATCTTAGTTTATCATAAACAAATTATATCACTTTCAGAACTCAGCTAGACTTGAATTTCTAAGTCCTAGAATATTAAATATCCTGTAATTTTGATTTACCTCTGGAGGAAGAGGAATATATCGTAGCTTTGTCTCTGGGATGTTTTTGCTATTTTAATATAGCCTCAATATTATGCCACCTGGAATGCCTTTAAAATGTGACTTTTTTGTTTGTTCTGTTCTGGGTTTTTGTTTTTTGTTTTGTTTGGTTTTGGTTTTGGGGTTTTTTTTGGTCATGATACTGAAGATTGAACCCAGGAGACTTTGTACTGAGCCACATTCCCATTCTTAGTCCTTTTTATTTTGAGACAGGGTGTTGCTAAGACACTGAGTTGCACAGGCCACACTTGTACGTGCAGTCCTCACATTTCATCGGTGTTGGATTATGGGCATGTGTCACCACACCTGGCTGAATGTCACTAAGTGAGGAAGAATTATTACTTATATTTTTATTACTTCATTGTTTGACAAAAAAAAATTGCAGAGAATCTTTATTTAAAGAAATTTGTATCATTTGTGAAATAAGCTATCCTCTTGTACCTTACACAGGATTGTTTCAGAAGCTAGGGCCCTTTTATATTATTGAATATGGTTTTTATTTTTAATAGCTAGTACTAAAAATTGGTAATCAAGTTAGCACAGTCAGAAAATTTGCAAAATTTCAGTGCAAATTTTTAGTATACTTTCAGCATAAATACATCATTCTATTTTATGTCAGTTTTTTGTTTGTCAATCCTAAAACTTCTATATTTCTGACGCTAATATTCTTTTTTATTTATAACCTAGTAGTTCATAGTAGGTATGGCTGAGATTAGATGGAGGCCACATATGAACCAAATATAAAAGTTAATGTTAATTTCTTTTCCAAATTGAATCAAGCATCTTTTTTCACAAATAATTCAAATGCCATACATCTGACCATAGCACTTTAAATTTAAAATGTTAACTTTATTCAAAATACATGAAGATCATGTGCTATTATATTTTAAAATATTTAACAAACTCAATCTTACAGGAAGGAACTATTCGCTACTAAAATATATATATATATTTTTTTAATTATATATTATTTTATTATATATTTTTCCCAAAAAACACCAGATACATACCGTGTCCATGTGTTTTAGGGACTGACAATGCACACTTCCTTTAGAAACCATCACTTGCCATGGGTGATAAAATTCCCTAAATCAAACACTAGTATTGTCTTACTTGTGTTTCTTTGTACCACTTGGAATCAACTTTTTTGGGGAGGTGGGGTGCTGACAAGAATTAAACTCAGGACCTCACACCTGCCAGGCAGGCACTACACCATGCAGCTATACTCCTGGATCCTAGGAATCAAAATTTTAGTGGCAAAAAAAAAAAAAAAAAATTGTAAATTATATGAAAGCAGTGTCTCCTAGATTTTTCTTTTGATCAGCATAGTAGTTGCTGTAAATGAAAATATACATGATCAACACTTTTGAAAGATAAAAGTGAATCAAGTCTGACTCAGTTAAGCATCTGCACTTATTTTCTCTGACACACTTCCATGAATATCTAATTTCACAAAAGATTATTCAAGAATTATTTAAGGTTAAGTACTACAATTTTATAAACAATAGGACTGAATTGCTTTTATATTCCAGTGTTAAGATTTCTAGAGATTATAGCTATATGATTTATGTGTTACTGTAAACATAGTATCAGTTTAAGCCAACTTTGAACAGAGCAATTTTAGGTATAATCAGTGTAATCAGGTATATCACTTGCCTGTAAAACATGCCTTAGCCCCACTTTTCTTAGATGGTTGGATGCTCCTGCTGTTGTGTACAAGATTTTTTTACTTTAAAACTGTATTGTTGGCTAGGTATGCTGGTGCATTCCTGTAATCTAAGCACTCAGGAGGCTGAGGCAGGAGGATCACTGTGAGTTCGAGGCTAGCTTGGGCTACAAAGTGAGTTCAAGCCATCCTGAACTGTGTAGCGAGACCCTGCCTCAAAAAGACAAAAAAGGTGGGGGATATATAGCTCAGTGGCACTGTGCCTGCCTGGCAAGCGCAAGGTTCTGAGTTCAATCTCCAGTACCAAAGGAAAAAAAAAAGCTAAATAAATATAGTAAGTATGTAAGTCTATCTGACCTCATAGAAAAAACTGTAGATGTTATAGTTTGTTCTCAAAAATGGTTTTCATGTTAGTTACAGTTCTAAAATACAAAAAAAAAAAAAAATCAGCCTCAAGCAGTGAGAAGTGTATAAGATTAATAAATTTCAATAGATTCCTTCTTCCCCTACTGAATGATAGCTCTTTAGTTTCTTATCTTTTTTGAATTGTTTGTGTAACCTTTGACTAAATAACATGAAATGCTTTTCTCCTGCAGATGTGGACAAAATACAAGAAAGCAGAAATTCAAAAAGCAGGTCTAGGGAGCAACAAAGCTCCTAATTCTATTACCCACTACATGACATGTGGGCCAAGTGGTGAGTTTACTGCTTAAAATGTAAATGAGATTAGTCTCATTTATATAAACTAACTGACTTCAGTGAGAGCAAGTGCACATTGCATTAACGGATGTAAATATTGCTTGCTTAATTAATTGGCTTTCTGACCTATGCACTAGTAAAGCAAAATTAGTCGTTGCCATGGGTTTTTGCCTCAGTGTAGGAAACGAGGTTTAAATCAGTTTAAAATTAATTTAACTAGTGAATAATGGGAAATCTTTTTATGATAGAATAACTTTTTATGGAGAATAATTTCTCCACAATTTTCTTGATAACTGATTAGAGTAAACTAGATGTTTATTCTCTGAAGAACCAAAGAAAAGTTGTCTCTGATTTTCTGTCACACTCTCATTTCCTAGAAATACCTGGTGCATGCTCATGTTCTTATAGTGGCTGCTTTGTAGTATATATCCCTCTTATCTTTAAGCTTTTCTTATATTTTCTTTCTTCTTTCTACCTTCCAATGAAATACAGAGAGAAAAATGTCCTTCAGTTTCTCAGTATGAAGCCTTTATTTGTGAAGTAACAAGACACCTAGCAACTATAGAACCATTTTTTTTTTAACCTTTTAAGACTTTAAACAATCCTTCGTGAATAGAGCAGGCAAGAAATACAAACCTTCATTCCTTCCTTGAATCAAGGAGCACTACTGGATTCAACTGCCAAAAGTCTTAGAAAGTTTTAGGACTTCATTAGACATTGTATTGTTAAGCTCTGCTGAATAAAGGACATTCTCTCACTAAAGATCACAAATGTTTTGAGGCCAAGTGTTACAAGAAGTACTCCAAATACAATCTACTTTCTTCATCATTTGTTTATGAATTTATCTATGTTTGCTTAATGCTCCTGCTAAGTATTAGTCAAAAGTTATCCATTTATATTTAGTTGTATAAATCTAAATTAAACCTGTAGTATTTTGTGGAATGTATTATACATCAAGGTACAGAGAAGTCGTTTTAGCATGTCAGAGCCTTCTTGGTTAGCAGACTGCATGTGTTGGTACTTTTTTTAAAGCAATTATTTCGATGCACTTCAAAAGAAATTCAGTTATACGATAAATCTGAAAACTCCATAATGAGATGTAGGCACTAAAAAGTGAGTTCTACGAACCTGTGCATATTCCTCACTAAGCTGCACTAAGCATTCATACATGGATCCAAGATAACAGTGTTTTTCTGAAACTTTTTTTAGTAAAATGGTTTTCCAGCA
Source organism: Octodon degus (assembly GCF_000260255.1). Lineage (NCBI taxonomy): Eukaryota > Metazoa > Chordata > Mammalia > Rodentia > Octodontidae > Octodon > Octodon degus. The sequence goes on along the minus strand of NW_004524624.1, from coordinate 12,376,366 downwards.
ACTGGCATCCCCAAGATAAAACTGTTGTGCTTTAACTCATTTCACTTCTTTGCTATTTTGTTATGTATGTGTGTGTTTTTTTTAACTTAAGAGCTGACTATTGCTTAAGAAGTTTTCATACGGAAAAAAAAATAATAATGTAAATAATGTACTATGATCTGCATTTTGCCACGAAGTCATTTATTATCATTTATTAATAAGAATTATTGGGTTTTTGTCCTTTATAATATTACATTAAAGTTGGTAACTATTATTGGTACTTTTGAAATATTTGTATGCATTTGTTACCTTAAACATTTCGAAGAAGCACAAAAAAGTAGATTTAGTTAACCCAGAGAAACATCAATTTTTTAGTAATTCCAATTTTATAGCACAGTTTTATTTTCTTATAAAGTCCAAAAAATGCATTGATACTTCTTAGTGCAAATTCATTATTTAACTTAAATATCAAAATAATCTTCTGAAATGAGATGTTATTATTTTTATTCTAACAATATACTTCTTAGGCTCTTACTACCAGCTCTAAAGAACTTTCGGGAATTATTCCATATTCCATAATGTATGATTTATAAACTTTGTGTATCACTAACCCAGTAGCCATGAAACACACCCCACTTACCCCTTACCCCCATCTCTGTTTGGTAGCAATGTTGTGTGTATATTTATCTTTGGAAAGATGATCAGTAAAAAAGAGAAGCATGTTTAGTAGACCAGGAATTGAAATTGAAGTTAGAGAACTTGGTTTTATTAACTCAATACTACCATTAATACAGGTTTTACCACCAAGTAATATTATGATTTTGAAATTTTTGGATGAAAGGTGCTATGTAAATGTAAATACAAAGGAATCTTACTGAAATACAAATAATGCACAACAAAAATATTAATAGTATATTCTCTAGACTTTTATCTATCATGACTCCGTGGACTCAGTATCAAAAATTAGTAAATGGGTATCATGGAAAGCTAGAGATACTTGATGTAAAAAATGTAAATTTATTTTTGGTTGAGTAAGTTGAAAATAAATGTAGAAATTGTTTTAGCTAAATACACTAAGTGGGTAAGTTAGATTTATATTAACTAGCATCTAATTTGCACAACTAGGACACATCTGAGGAGAATTACTGAAAGCTGAAACCTAGTAAGTGCGAGGTGGCCCAAATCAGAGTGTGTAATATGTTTGACGTCTACAAAATACTAAAATCCTAATAGAGAATCTGTTGAGTTAACCAGAACGTTACTGCTTCAACAGGAAGTGCCGAATGACAACCTGTGAAGTACTAAATATGAGTAGACTGGTCCTGAGAAAGGACAACTAAAGAAACAACCAAGGGAATACACTGGGACAGTAAAAATTCAAACATTCTCAATTATATTAATCACATTTTTCATGCCATTTCAAGAAAAGACTAGATAATAACCACATGAGTATTTTACTTTCTCCAAAAGTAACCCTCAGAAGCAGACTTCATAGGAAGCCTTTCTTTTCCCTTACATAAACTTCTGCCAAACAAAATAGTACAGCCAGCTGGAACTAACCAGGACCATTTTCCTCAGTAGGACCTGGATGGTTTTATGTATCTGTCTGTAATTTAAAGTAACATCTAAAACCCTCAGGAAACTGAAAAATTCAATATACTGGGTAATAGCTTTGGCCCAGAACTCTAATAATGTGCTTCAGATCTAGCCATGTGGAAATGTTGTGGTCCAAGTTTTTGAATTGATGATAACCAAAGAGTTCATAAGAAAAGTTCATATATAGCACCTTTCATGCAAGGCACGGTAAAAGCCTAATTTAAAAAAAATCACTGTGCACATTACAGAATTGCAGTCACTTCACAGATGAAGCACTGCAGCCTGTACTGTCTTACCCATCTTTATCAGGAAGTGAGAATGGTACTGTACCAGATCTGGAATTACAATGGGGAATACTACGAATGCTAAATTGCTTTTGTGTTTTAAATTACTTTTTATGAGAAAAGTAGTGAATGTGTTTTTCTTTTCAGCTATTCTTAGTCCTGAGATTTTTTTTTAAACTTTGAGTAATACAAAAGGAACCCATTTTATAATATAAACTTTGATGCACATGTTTAGATAGCTGGACAATGAAAATGCCTTAAAAAAGAATGCTTAATAATGTTGCACTTACAGCACCGTTTAACAGAGCTTAATTTTAAATTGTCTTTTCTTTTCTACTGAGGGTTCTCTGTTCAGTGTCTGTCATTGTACTTACAACTGTTATTAAATACCAAATAATATAAAAGCTGTAACATTTCCTTTAAAATTAAATGCTAATGAGGGATTTGGAGTTGGATGGCAAATGTTTACTACTTGACAGTAACTATTACCAGCCACAAGAATCCAACTGAGGAAACATCGTTGTTTGTCTTTTTAAAACATTTTCATTTTAAAGTGTCTCTCAAACATTTACGTTGGATTAATATTCATTTTTCAAACTGATATAAAAATAAAACAGAGGTGATTTTTTTTTTTTGTAACAAGTGGTTAGTAATCATTTTAAAAGTGTATGATTTTAGCCAACTGTTACTCTTTGCCCTGGAGAATTATTTTCAGACACAACCCATAACTTGGTTTACATTATTTTGTCCAAATCATTTGGGTGTTAGATTTGGGGAGAAAAAGAATACAGTCAGTCTTGGGCTGGAGAGATAGCTCAGTGGTCTAAGTGCCTGCCTGCCAAGCACAAGGACCCGGGTTCGATCCCTGGTTCCGCATACCATGCTGGGCACAATGCTGTGCAAGCCACCAAAACTGGATGTGGTGGCACAAGCCTGTAATCCCAGCACTGGGGAGGCTGAGACAGGAGGTTCACTATGAGTCTAAGCTGTGTAATGAGACCCTGTACCAAATAAATAAAAGATTTTTTAAAAAAGAAAAGAAAAGACAATCTGTCAATTCTCTTCCCCAGCAGTTTTAAATACAGCCTAGGGCCTGGCATGGTAGCACACCTCTGTAATCCCAGCTCTCAGGAGTCTAAGGCAAGAGGATTTTTCATGTTCCAGATCAGCCTGGGGGCTACAAAAGTGAGCACAAAACCAGTGTGAACAGCATAGCAAGACCCTGTCTCAAAAATAAATAAAAAATACGATCTATAGTTGTCCTCTATCAGAGAGGATATGTTCCAGGACATTTATGGATGCTAAAACCACTAGTAGTATCAAACCTTACATATACTTTTTTCCTGTATATACTTATGGTAAAGTTTAGTTTGTAAGTTAGGCATACTTCAAATGGTAATGATAGAATGATTATGGTATATTGTAATAAAATTATGATATGGCCTTTCTCCAGATCTTACTGTATTATACTCCTCTTATGATATTGTGAGATGATAAAATGCCTGAGTAATAAGATGAAGTGAGGTGGGTATAATGACCTAGGGAGAACTGTGACATAACATTAGACTACTAAATACTTGGACCACCAGCTGGAACACCACCTAGTTAAGCCACAGTTCATCTGGCAACAAAACTGTGTAACTAATGGTCAGGTAGTACAGATAGCACAGATATGCTAGACAAAGGAATGACTTCATATTCTTGACAGGATGGTATGGGATGGCAAGAAATTTAATTTAGCTACTTAGAACACCATAAGAACTGTTTCTGGAACATTCCACTTAATATTCTTGGGCTACAGTTGACTACAGGTAACTAAAAACTTGGTAAGCAAAATGGCAGAGAAGGGAGAACTAGTCTAATAGGCTGTACAAATTAATCTTTCATTTTCCCCCCTACTTGGCAAGTGACTGGCTTTGTGTCCTTAAAAGCAGTCTCTCTGGGCCTGTATTCACCATTAGACAAGATAGTCAGGGTCCTCAAATTGTATGACTCTATTCCTTTATGTGCAAAAGAACCTGAAATAGCCTTTTGTAGGTAAAAACGTGGAATCTTAAAATAAGGCTATCACTTTTATTTTGCCTTCCAGTAATAAAAAGTAGCAAAAGGTAAGTATAATACTTACTATATAGAAATTATTTTTTGAAGAATCAAACAGGAAAGTGGGGTTAAGAATACACCATTCGGGCTGGCCAAATAGCTCAGCAGATTTAAACACCTGCAAGCAGGCGCAGGCACTGAGGGTTCAATTCCCAGGCCTCACTGTCTGAGGGCTCGATTCCCAGGCTGGCCCTGCCCCCCTGGGTGCACTGAGACTGGGCATGGTGGCGTGTACACCTGTAACCTCAGCTCTTGGGAGGCTGTAAACAGGTGGATCACTACAAGTCCAATCTAGTAGTGAGACCCTGAACACCCTGTAGACCCTTCCCTAAAATACAAAACAAAAAACAACAAAAAGGAATATACCATTCAGTAGCTAGGCATGATGGTGCATATGTGTAATCCCAAAACTCTGTACAGAAGGATCACAAGTTCAAGCTTTACCTTGGCTACTTAACTGATTCAGCTAATAAACTTTCCAAAATAAAAAAAATGTTAGAAGGCTGGGAATGTAGCTTAGTACAAAGGCCCAAGGTTTAATCTCTAGTACTCCTAAACAAAAAATTTATTGTACTAGAGGAAAATATGAAAATTTTGATGAGAAAGTTTTAGTCTGTATCAGCTCACCTAAAGAAAAGCTTTTGAGTATTAAGAGAAAACTCAAATTTTCTGATTTTTGCATATTGTTTAGCTTCTAGAACAAGACTATTTTCCTAGCTCAGATATCACATTTAAAGGGGTAAATAAAAATACTGAAATAGGACAAGAAAATAGGTTATAGGACAGAAGAAATTTGTACAGTATGTTCACATTTCTAACCTCTGAACAAAGACTGAATATAAACAAATACATTTTAATGGCATAATGTGTATTATGCTTGAGTATTAAAATGTGATTTTAATAGTATTACAATTTTCCATCCCTAGTTTGTTTCTAGATTGAAAGTACAAGACTTAAGAAATCAACCAATAACAAACATTGGAGGGGCTATGGGGAAAAAGTAACCACTTCTGATACAAGTGTACACTGATAGCAACCACTGTGGAAATCAGACTGGAGTTGCCTCAAAAATCTGGGATTGAAAGTCCCATTTGACCCAGCTTTCCCCTTCTGGGAATTTTTCCAAAAGAACTAAAAACATACCACAGTCATATATGAGCACTCATGTTTATAGCAGAATAGTTTGTCATAGCTTAAATCTTGGAAAACAACCCAAATATCCATCAACTAAGGAATGGATAAGAAAGATGTGTATTTTTATATAATGGAGTATTACTCAGCTATAATGAAGGATAAACTCAAGGCTTTTATAGATAAATGGATGCAGCTGGAGGCTATACTCATAAGTGAAATAAATCAGACCCCACATGTGTAAACATCGTGTTGTCTCCTTTTATTTACCTGAGTGAATCTGAAAGGTACAGTAGCTATAGTAAAAGGCAAAGAAGCTGCTCAAAAGGAATAAACAATGTAGCACCAGTCCCGCCTCCAGGGCAGGCTCAGCCTTCCAATGCCCAGCGCTGTGGTGGCACACACTTGTAATCCCAGCGCTGGGGTGGCTGAAAACAGGAGGATCACCACAAGTCCAAGCTGCTTAGTGAAGCCCTGCAACAATGAAATACATTCTAAAAAAAGAAATTCACTCTTAAAAAAAAAATTGAAACATTACCCAAGTTAGAGGGTTTTTTTTCCCATTTCATTGTGATGCTGGGGATCAAACCTAAAGTCTACTAGGTTGTCCTTGGCAAACAGACACCAGCCCAATTAATTTTTATCAAAATTTACTATGATAGGATCATGTCCTGTTGTCTTCACAAATTTGAGAAAATCTTCAGGGCTCAATCCCATGGTGGCAGCATTGGTCATTGGATGAAAATAAACCTTCTCATGTCCACCTTCTAGAAAAGCAGAATCCAGAACAAATTTCACATCTCCATCATCGCAGAAGAGCGCCAGGGGTGTAGCACAACCTTGGCCAACTTTTAGTTTTTCCAGCATGGCTGTTTCATCAGCAAACCGCAGATTTCCACTCCCAACACCTAAGTGCTTGGCAAGATCATTTAAATTAATTTGTCTATCATGAAGAACTGTCACCAACCAATAACTTCTTTTCTTTTTGTCTTTAAGAAAAAGATTCTTACTATGTGCTCCTTTAAGATGCTGAATATGAGGCATCATTTCTTCAACTGTAAACACCTATAAAATACCACATGAGAAGTTGAGAAGTAAAATAATATGCACACACATCCCTATGCATTCTGTGTATGGAGTAAAAACTACAATGTTAGGGAGTAACTGGTACAGACTATTTAGCTTATTGTCGAATAACTATGACTCAGGACCTCAGGCAATTTCTATTCCATTGTGCTGAATATGAGTAGCCAAGCCTTTGCATTCCAAAAATTTTTATACTTTTGGTCATGAAAAGTGCACAGCGTGGTGGTGCTGTTTAGGAGGCTATGGCAGAAGGCGGATGAAAAATTCAAGGAAAGAGAAGGGGATATAACTGGTAGAGTGCCCCTGGCCTTGATCCATAAAAGCATAAACTCATACACTGATAAAACAGACCCTTAACCTCAATATATGGCAATATACTGAGTGACACTTGGCCTCTGAGTGAGCAGTTCAATCCTAGTAACTTATCTACACATAAAGTGGACAAAAGGCACACGATTTCCATGTGACAGCTGTTTCACCGATTCTCAATGTTACGTAAATCAATTATTCAAAGTGGAAAAGGCTAAGTTTCCTCGCGATAACTTCACGGTCCCAACTCCAGAAGCCTGTGCTGGGCCTGCTGGGTCCCCTTTCACACTCCGGGGTTTCTGACCTTAGCGACCACGCCGAACAGTGACACCGTGGGCACCCCCTTCGGCCCGGCTGTGCCAGCAGCACCCCTAAGACGGGAGCCTCACCTCGGGGTGTTCCACAACCTCCGTGCGGATGGCCAGGGCGCCGAGGCGCTGCTCTAAGTCTGCCCGCAGATCCGTCCCCGCCATCTCGCAGCCACGTAGTTGACGCCAGGTCGGAAACGCCGAGAGCTGCCCCTTCCGGAGG
>NW_004524624.1:12362230-12369153 GCF_000260255.1 Octodon degus | reverse complement strand
GGCGGGGCGCGGGCCGGGCCGCCAGAGCTCCGGGGGGGCGGGGCGGGGGGCAGGGACGGCGGGGAGCCTGCCTGCCTTCCTAACCCTGGCGTAAAGGGAGCCCGAGCCTCGCTCCGACGCAGCGGGTTAGGAGTGCAGAGAGAGCCGAGCCCCGTGTTCTAAGGCTTTCCAGCTTTCCCCTGCGCCTGACTGGGTTTAACCAAGCAGGCGCTTAAACAACTGAGCTAATCCGCAAGACCCCAGGTTTTTACTTTTCTGTAATGGGGGTTGAACCCAGGGTCTTCACACTGATCTACATCCCAAGCCCTTCAAAAAATTTATTTTATTTTGAAAGCTAAATTGGCCAGTCTGGGTTTAGACCCACCCGCCTCAAGCTCCAAGCCTCCCGGTGGGAGGACTACACGTGTGGAAGGCACCCCATCCTTAAAGCCTCCTAACAGGGCAAAGTCAATCTTTCATTAAGGCCATAGAAGAATTGAGACATGAGTTGCAATTTCATGCAGAACTGGCTCTAAAAACTACAATTCTTAAACTTCTCAGTTTAACCTCCCTTTTAACCTGTTAAACCAAATTTTCCTTTTAAAAAGTTCCTTTTTAGGGTCGGCCAAATAGCTCAGCAGATTAAAGCGACTGGCCAGGGGTTTGATTCCCAGGCCTGCCTTGTGCGGGTGCCGGCCCCGCCCCTGAAGCTCCACTGAGACACCTGTAATCCCAGCTCCTGGGAGGCTGTAAACTGGCAGATCACTACGAGTCCGATCTAGTGAAACCCTTTTCTTAAAAAATATAATATTTTTTTAAAGTCTGTTTGTTTGATTTTGTTTTGTTGTTTGCTTAGCTTTAAACTTAGGGTCTTGCAGGTCTTTGGCTCTACCTCCCAGGTATCTCCTGTGCTGGGCTTTGATTTCTGATTATATAACCAACAAGTCATTTTGCATGACCTCTGAAATTCAGACCAGCAACAAAATAAGCACTCCACATTTCAGACTGCTCTAAAAACCGAAAAGGGGAAAACAGTCACTTGTAACTTACACTGTTCATGCACTGTTATTGTGATTTTGGTGGCTCTGTCATGTATAATTTGTTCATTTTATTCTGGTTTATATGTGAAGTAGTTTTGGCGGGGGTTGTCCGTATTTCCTTTGTTTTTTGAGACAGTGTCTCACTGTGTGGTTTGGGCTGTCTTTGAGCTCACTGAAAAGTCCAGGCTGACCGCGGACTTGTGCTGAGCTTCCTGCTTCAGCCTTAAGTGCTGGGACTCCAGGCACGCACCATTACACCCCGCATATATGAGGTCTTCTTTATAGACTTGGAATGGTCATACAGTTTTATAACCTGCTCTTTTTTACTTACAAACATTTTCTTCTGTTGTTATATTGCCTTCCTATTTTAATAAAAAAATATGTTATTTAGCTGGACACAAAGATCTATGTAGCTGGACACCCCGTTTTTCCACCTGTGCATGTACATCCCTCAGTCTGGATGATAATTTCATCAACTATTTCCATGTTGATGAACATCAGTACAAGGAACAGGTGTAGCACAAGATGTGCCAGTCACAGAGTCAGCCCAACCCCCGAGGCCCAACACATCCTCTTCCCATGATGTTCTACATTACTTTCCAAAATAATATATGTATATTTCAATTTAAAACAAAAGATATTTTGTTGTTAAATATGCATTCTTCTGCATACCATATACGTTTGTAACTTGCAATGTAACGGACAAAAGGGACATCTAATTGTCTACATTTTTCTGACAACTAGGTGCCTGGACATTTTTCCATGTTCATTTTATTATTTTATTTCCCCATTTGTGAACCAGCTTCGCATATAGCTTAGGTCACGTAACCACTGAGTTCCTATTAATGGCTTTTACGCTTACACACTCAAGTTTTTTTGGTTGTGCTCTTTTTTTGGAGAGCAGTAGGTTTTGGTTTTTTGTCTTTTTCAGACAGTCTCACTATGCAGTTCAGGCTGACCTTGAGCTCACTTTGTAGTACAGGCTAATCTGGAGCACTCAACAATCTCCTGCCTCAGCCTCCCAAATGCTGGGATTACAGGCATGGGCCACCACACCTGGCTTATAATCAAGTTATGCACCTTTTATTTGTCATATAGCTTCCAAATAGGTTTTTTTTTTATTGGTTCAATGGTTATGTCTACAGGAGTTAGTCATTTTATGTAATCAACTGTCATTATTTTAAGTTTTTCTAAGTTTATAAAGTTTCAACAATAGGATATTCAGTTGTTTTTTATTTTTTAAGCAATATTCAATTCATTATTTAGATTTACTTAGTCATATTCAGTAAGATGGATTCACTTTTCTAGTAGTTTTCCCACTAGGAGGCAGGTTAGAATAGCAAAGATCATCCATTTAAAAAAAAAAAAAAAAACATATTCCAAATGATTATCCCCAAATGTTTGGTATCCTTCAGTAGTATTTAACTTCATTACTGCTGCACACCTACAATCCCAACACTTGGTAGACTGAAGCAGGAGGATCACTACAGGTTTGAGGCAGCCATAGGTACATAGGTCGAGGTCAGTGTTAAAGATATAATGAGACCCTGTCTCAAAAAAATAAACAGTACTTAAATTCAACCACAGTGATCTGAGAGAAAACACAATAAAAGAATCAGAATCTGATCATAATTAAGGAAAATGTGAGTTATATCCAAAAGTAGGAGAACATTACCCGAGCATGGGATCTATTTGGCAGCTATGAAGAAGAACGCAAGAGGATGTAAGTGGCAGTGGCATCTCACACATTGTCGAGATAACAGTCTCCCTAGAAATCTCTGGAAATGAGCTGCTATCCATCAGCTACATGAGCCTTTAACGCCTTCTCGCGCCCTCTCTCACCTACCTAGCCCGCCACAGTTAGGTTTCTGAAATCCTCCTTCTTATCCCCTCCATCACTCTACCCAAACTATTACCGTTATTTCTCCTGGTCTACACTAATGGTTTCTTAATTTTAGTGTACCCACGGTTGATGACCCAAATATCCTTTACCAAGAGGTTTTTGTTTTTCTTTTTGTTTTTGTTTTTGTAGAACAAGAACAGGTCATTCCTTTATTTATTGCATAAAATACATCACATTTTCTGTTCTGCTGATGCTATAAATTCAATATCAGTTCTCCAACCACATCAGTTATGAGCATAAAGTATATCACATAACCTCAAATCTCTGACAGTGGAAGGCTTAACAAGAATATTCTAACAGCTGCTAGAATAGTGCTGCTTCCTTGCCGAGATAACGGAGCATCCATCTCCCCCCATCAGATGGCTTATTCAGCAGGTAGAGCTGTGAGGAATAGTTTAGCCTCATAACCAAGTTAGAGTGAAGACATTGGCCACATAATACACATGTTCCATTTTTTTAAAAAAAATTCTGAATCTTGGGCAACTGTTCTCTTGTAACTACTTTACAGTTTCTAAAAGCAGTTATTGTCTAAAGCTGGAAGAACTTAAGTCTTCTCAGATGACCATGTGAATGAATGGAGGGAGGTAAACAAAAAATAAAATTTAAAAAAGATAAGTTCGGATAGGGAAGCAGCCAGATAAGAAAATCAAAAAAGGAACAGTAATTTAAAGTTTAGGGGTGGGGAGATGGCTCAGTGGAATAAGTGCTTGCCTGGTAAGCCCAGGGGCTTGAGTTCAATCCCTGGTTCCGCCAAAACAAAACAAAACAGAAAAAAACAAAATTTCCAAAGTACATCTGCAAAAATTTCTTGGGGGCCGGGGAGATGACTCAGTAGAATAAGCACCTGCCTGTGCAAGGGCCTGAGTTCAATCCCCAGTTTTGGAAAAAAATTAAATAAATATTTATCCCAGCTATGATGCAGGATATTCTGATTTTAAGGTAGCATCACATGGCATACTTCTGAGTCCATTCTTGAGATATTCGGTTGTACTTGTCTCTGTCTGTTTTATAGATCCATGCAATCTCTGGTACTAGGGGGTCATCTGGGTTTGGATCACACAGCAGTGAACAAATAGATAAAAGAACTTTAGAAATAGTTAAAGCAGGAGACCACTGTGTTCTTAGAATATTGAGACAAATCCTGCCATTACTGTTCATATTTGGATGATAAATTCTTGTAAATGCAATCTTAGGTGGTTTGAATGCGTAGTCTGTAGGAAAATGAATTGTCAAAAAGAATACACCCGCCTAGGTATGGGCTGTCATTAGGTCCCATAATTGTGGCTTGTCAATGGAACGTATGGTCCCCAACTGGGCCTGCAGAGCGTTGTGCTGGAGGGTCCCTGGCCAAATCACTAAGTTTCTAATTTATCCCTTCAGCGCCGTGGTCCGTGCTGTCCCGGCTCTCGGTGTCCGCGTGTGCTCAGCCCCGCCGCCGCGTCTGAAAGGTCCTCAGCTCCCGGCGGCTCAGCCGCGGCGCTCTGGACTGCGCGAATCCGTCCGCCAGCGCGGTGGCCAGCGAGCGAGCGAGCGCTGCTCCGTCCCCAGCCCTGTCCCCAGCCCGCGCGGCCGGCCCACCGCCGACTCGCACTCCCAACGGCCGCTGACACTCAAGAGGTTTACAAATGCCATACTTTTCTCTCATTGCTAAGACAGAATTACTGGAAACTGAAAATTAAGGAAGGAAAGGTTTATTTAGCTCAACAGTTTGTGAAGGTTTCAGTCCTTAATCAGCTGGCTGCAGGGCAGAGTAGCACAGCACGTGGGCAATAGCTGGAGGCCACAGGGGACAGCAAAGGCAACAAGAGCAGAAGGGATGTGGGGGTCTCTTTTCCTCCCTCCTGTGGTAAGCAGGCTTTGCCCACCCCCGCAGGAGTAGCACTCGCACAATTTCTGTGCCCTCTTTCTGCACTGGGCGAAGATGTTTTCAAAGTGAGGACCCTGGCTCCCCGCTTCATCATTAAACTTATAAACTTCCCAAGTTAACAAGATGTATCAACAATTACCATAACCAAAGATTTTTATTATGGAATAGATAAATCTGACTATGCTGAAAGAATTTTACAACACTTTTTAAAAACTAACAGGTTTGGGCACAGGGGCAGGGGGTTTGAACCCCCGGCCTGCTGTGCCGGCGCCGCCCCCGGGGCACGCTGAGATGGCAGTCAAGACTGGGCGTGGTGGCGCACACCTGTAATCCCAGCTCTTGGGAGGCTGTAAACAGGCGGATACTAGGAATCTGATCTAGCAGTGAGACCCTGAACACCCTTTAGACTCTTCCCTAAAATACAGAAGGAAAAAAAAAAGAAAGAAAGAAAACTAACAGGTTTAATGAAACACTTGCTTGCCAAATATACATATAAACATTACATTAAATACAGAAGAAATTCTGTCCTTATCATGGCCCTTTATTTTCAAAATAATAGTCTTAAGCTTACATTGAAAACAACATGAAACGTCATAGTTTGGGGTTTTGCAAGGGAAACAACACAATACAGGACACACAGGAGATGATTTTATAATGAATCACCCAAAGAATCATCTACCAAGAGTGTAGGAAATCTGTCCGCACACTAAAGACCAAAGACTCCAGGTGAGGTCTTGGATCCCACAATAATGTCCTGCATGAGTCCAGTTAAATACCTACAGCCCATAACAGTGCCTCCCAAGAGTCCAACTGGAGGCCTAGAGCCCACAACAACGCAAGCTGGGAAGGCCCAAAAGTGGAAGCTAGAAAGTCTGTAGCAAAGGGTTGAAGGATCTGTGCTAGCAGGCTGAGGAATCTGAATTGGAGCCAGGAAGCAAAACTCAAGGTAAGAACCAAAGCTGCCTTGCAAAGTCCCACAGCCATCCTCAGCAACAGCGAGGTCCCAAGCTCCTCCAGTGATGAGGAAAGCTGAGTTCCCATCAAGAAAGCCAACATGGCAAGCTTCTCCAAGAGACTGGGCAGTGTATCATTTTCCCCTCTGGAGCCAGGAAGTGATACTCAAAGTAAAGACCAGAGCTCCCCAAAATGAAGCACAGCCATCCTTGGTGATAAGGAGGTCCTCAGATCCTCTGATGAGAACAATCAAGTTAGTTCACGAGGAAAGCCAACATGGCATGGTCACCGAGCAGAACAGCCCAAGAAAACAGGCACCTTCCCGCAGCTTCTCCAGCTTCCACAACCTCCCCAGTTCTACCCCTGAGGCTGTGGGCAACAGTCCTCAAGTAGGTCTCCCACACCCGGCACCATGCTAGTTCATTCGGCTGGGTGTAACAAGTTGATCTCCAGTTGGCCATCCACCACAGCTACATGGTGAGGGCACTGAAATGCTTACAGCATAGATTTAAGAAAATGTCCCTGGGTGAATATTAGTGGCATGATGAGGATGGCATGGGAGGCCAGGGGAGCTCGTTAAGAGAAGACGGGAGACGCATCAGGCAAGGCATTCAGGAAGACAGTGCTAGGAGTTTGCTGGAAAATGGATCAACTAAGGAAACTCCAGGAGCTGAGAGATGGCTGTGAGGAGCATGCTATGTCCTTGAGCACAGTTGATGCTTCAGAGCAAAATGAGTGTCCTGTCAGCGGAGACAAGTCTAGAGCGAGACACAAAGTGTCCTATGTGCATGCTATCCTGAGCAGCCAGGAATGTCCAGCTATAATAGGGGACAGTAAATAAACTGACATCTCCCTATAGAATTCTATATTCTCAATCATATTTTCTGTATTTTGGGATATGGGGAAATGCTCATAGTTTAATTAATGGGGAAAACATATAGAAGAGTATAGACAAGTGGGCTGAGGATTTTTTTTTAAATTTTATTTATTTGTGTGTGTGTGTGTGTGTGTGTGTGTGTGTGGCCACCTCAGCCCACCAGGGGGCGGGGCTGGCAGGCATGTGGTGCCGGGGGATTTGAACCACGGTCCCTGTGCATTGCCAAGCTTGTTCCAAGTAGGTGCTTTAGACTACTGAGCCATCTCACCAGCCCCAGTTATTTTTATTTTAAAGAAAAAAAAA
>NW_004524624.1:12348622-12360338 GCF_000260255.1 Octodon degus | reverse complement strand
TTGCAGGGAGTTCTGCTGAAGGGTTCCCTGCTGGGCCTGCACTCTGGGTGGAATGAGGATCCATGGGCCCTGGGTCGACCCACTCACTCACTGGGCTTGCGCTCTGGGTCTGTTCAGGATCCTGTGGCCTGGGTTGGCTCACTCACTCGCCGGGCCTGCGCTCTGAAAACTGGTTTCTAATGGTTTATATTTTTAAATAACATTTTTATCATTTTCTGGCTCTATTAACTTGTTTATTCCCTCTTCCACGGTGTGTGGTGCAGTGACACACACCTGTAATCAACCCCAGCACTGAAACAGGAGGATCAAAAGTTTAAGTCCTGTCTGGGCAATTTAGCAAGAATCTGTCTCAAAAAAATAAAAGGACCAAGGATGCAGCTCAGTGGTGAGGTGCCCCCTAAAGTCACCCAGCATGGGTGGGGAGGGCTGAGGTGAATCTTAGAAGAAGATGATAGAGTTTAGTTCCTAAAATAAGAGATAGTAAGAAAGAGGGGTGAGGACAATGGCAGCAGGAATAGGAGGCAGAGGACAGTGCTTTGGGGCACTCTGGGCTCCCCTGAGTAGCAGAGTGTGAACCTGTTCTCACTGAGACAGCGCTGTCAGAGCAGACATGCAGAGCTACCTTGCTGTGATAGAGAACATAGACCACACCCTGACCTCAGTTCCTGGCTCCTCCCGTCTCAGGTTCCTGTGTGAGTTCCTGAAGAAAGGACAATATATCGATTAATAGCATCAGGTTAATTTGCCTTCCAGGAGCTTGGGAGATAGCTCAGTGGGATAAGTGCCTACCTGGCAAGTGCAAACTCTTGAGTTTGAGCCCTTGTACTGAAAAAAAAAAAAATTAATTTGCCTTCCAGCTTCAGTTGGGACGACTTGGATCTATATTCCATTCAATTCAATAAAATATGACTGAATACCAGCTAATTGCTGATGATAGACCAAAACCTGCCCCTGCTCTTGTGGAATAAATGGTCAGTCAGAGGAAATAGGCATTAATCAAATAATCACAGGGAAAATGCTAAGTTGCTTGGGTGTTAGGAGCTAAGAAAACCGGTGCCAGTCATGGCAGTTCTTCTGTAATCTCGGCACTCTGGGGGACTGAGACAAGAGGATTGCCTAGCCTAACCTGACCAGTTTATGACTTAGCCAAGACCCTGTCTCAAAATAAACATAAAAAGAGCGGGGGAGGTAGCCAGAGTGAAGGTCTTTAGTTGAGTTCCCAGTTCCAAAACTAAAGACAAAGGTGCAATACTGTGAGTGTTCATGAGAGGCCCTCTCTCCTGTGGGGGAGTAAAAGGGAGAGTCAAAACCCTCTTTGAGAAAGTGAAGCTTAAACTCAGATCTAAAAGATGAATAGGGATTAAGATGCTAAAGAGGGGGCTGAAGAGATAGTTCAGCAGTCTAAGCACCTGCCTGGCAGGTACAAGGACATGGGTTTGATCCCGAGTACTGCATGCAGTGAAGACTCCCCGGAACCCCAGATGGAACCCCAGGTGGAACCCCAGGTGGAACCCTGGGCGTGCCTTGCTAGCCACTGAAACTGGGTGTGATGGTGCACACCTGTAATCCCAGCGCTGGAGAGGCTGAGACAGGAGGATCACCACAAGTCCGAGCTAGGAGCCAGACCCTGTATAAAATAAATAAATGATTTTTTTTTTAATGACAAAGGGGAAAGAAGGGTGTTCCAGGCAAAGGAAACAGAATAACACTATACTCCCAGGTGAGCCACTTTGCAGCCGCTTTGCAGGTTCCTGGAGTCTGGGCCCATAGAGCGAGGGCAGTCAGGACTGCGTCCCCCGACGCTACAGCCGGAGGTTGCAATTCTTGCTTGCTGCGCACACATTCACAGAGAGAGTTATCTCTAGATAATGGTGCCACAGGACATAAAACTGATCTCAGGTAGATGACCTCCAAATGATATAGGGGAAAAATGAAACTCCCAACTGACCTGAAAGTTACCTGGGGCAAGTTTCTGTTCTCTAAAACTGAAGAATGAATTTTAGAAACAAACAGAGGTTATGAGCAGAACATATTTATTGGGAGAAAGAAAGCTCCTGTTCTAGAGAGGGAAAGGAGGAGGGCCCTGAGCAGGCAGTCCCCAGGAGGCTGTCTCTTCCAAGGCTTTTATAGAGCAAAACCGTGCGGTGAGGCTGGTCTAAGGTGGTAGAGAGGGCTGGAGAGATGGCTCAGTAGAATAAGCACTTCCCTGGCAAGCGTAAGGGCCTGAATTCAATCCCTGGTTCCACCAAAAAAAGCTATTGACTTGTACATAGAGGAACGAAAAAATTATTGGCCGAGGGGTTAGTTCAGTAGAATAAGTGCTTGCCTGGCAAGTGCAAGGGCCTGAGTTCAATTCCTGGTTCCACAAAAAAAAAAAAAAAAAAGGTGGTAGAGAACATGGGAACTGGCTTAGGTGGGCATGAGGTGGGACAAAACTATGTTCAACCAATGAGATTACAGGTAAAATTGATTAAATCTAGTATCAAATGAGGAAACAATTCCCATAGCAAGCAGGCATGAATATGGGACAGGGTGGGGGCTGGGTTAGTGACTCATTTGGGCTCTTTCAAGGTGATTGCTAACCATTCAAAATATCAATCCCGGGCCAGCCAGATGGCTCAGGGAATTAAAGCGCCTACAAGCAGGCTCAGGGGCCTGCCATGCTGGCCTCGTCCCCAGGGCACAGTGGGAGGGCAATTGAGATTTAGCATGGTGGCACCCACCCATAATCCCAGCTCTTGGGAGGCTGTAAACGGGGGGATCACTATGAGTCTCATCTAGTAGTGAGACCCTGTAGACCCTTCCCTAAAAATACTAAATAAATAAATAAAATAAAATATCAATCCCTGATGCCTATCCCTAGAGAAATATGTAGCTGTATTTGTTTCCTCTTTTGTCTTGAGTTATGACACTCCATAGGGGAGTGTCTGGCTCTTCCACTTTGCAAAGTCACCTTGCCTTCCATCTCGCCTCCTTGAGAGCCTGGCCCTGTCTGACTGCCTATAATATTTCTATCTAATTAAGCTACCTACAACAATGGGACTATAGGAACTCAATGTTTTTCTTTGTATATTTTATGTTTTGAAACTTCTATGTGAAGTATACCTGTACATGACTTTTATAACCAAGGTAGGAGGGAATTAATAAGTCAGAAAATGATTTCAAAAATGTTATTTAAAAAAAATATAAAGAAATGTAAATCACTTCCAGGTGTGTTGGCACATTCCTACAATCCCAGCCCTCAGGGAGGATCAGTGTGAGTTCGAGACCAGCCTGGGCTACAAAGTGAGCTCAAGGCCAGCCTGAACTGCATGTGGAGACCCTGTCTCAAAAAGACAGAAAAAGAAAAGTAAATTGAGATAGGTCACATGGTGATCACAAAAACTGCAAAAGAGAAGAAAGTTAACATAAAAAGTTAATAACTGTATAGATGGAATACAATAATCTACAAATTAAACAGAACCAGTAGAGCACTGTTTTCTTGCCTAGAATGATACTTGTTTTCTACAAAACAAAACTTGCATGGCAGAGAACAACTGGGTTAAGGAGAGAAGTAGCGTGTTTCTTCCTCTTTTATTTTCTTTTAATTGCTCATTTAAAATTGCCTGGTTGGGGCCAGGAGATAGCTCAGTGGCACATGTGCCTGCCTGGCAAGCGCAAGGTCCTGAGTTCAATCCCTGGTACCAGAAAAAAACAAAACAATAACAAGCAAACAAAAAAATTGCCTGGTTATTGTAAGCAATCAGACAGGGCTGGGCTGTGAGTGCTCATGACAGGGCCTCCAGCAGTCAATGCAGAAAGCAGCCATGGCTGGGGGCCCACCCACTGAAGGTCAGGCTTCAGGAGCAAGAAGCGTGCAGCTGTGCACTTTGGCTAGGGCTGAAGAGCAGTAGCTGACATTCCAAGTAGGCATCCATCACCCTGGAGGAGGACCAAACCTCCTTAACCCACCCCTTCCAGGAAAGCCTGGTCTGCCCATGTGCACTTTCTCACTGACTTGTTTCCCCAGATGATCCCCATTTAATCAATATTACCCTAGCTATGATAGTTGTTGTCATCTTATTGGTTGACCATAGTTTTGTCCCACCTCACACCCACCCTGTGATTTGCCATTGGGTCAATATTGTTGTAGGCAGATGAATTAAATAGAAATATTATAGGCAGTCAGACAGGGCCAGGTCCTCAAGGAGACAAGATGGAAGACAAGGTGACTTTGCAATTTGGAAGAGACAGACACTCCAATATGGGTCACACCTCAAGACAAAAGAGGAAACACAGGGATACTTCCCTAGGGATGTGCATCTGGGATTGGTATTCTACATAGGTGTTGGTAGGTTTTCCATGGTGTTGCAGCAGAGAAACAGGCAGAAGGCAAAAGGGAGAGGGGCTTTATTATAAAGGGAAAGGGGATTCATTGTCTTGGAGGACACAGAAAGAATCTGGGGAAGATGAGGAATTCTCTGGATTGGAACAAAGGGAGGCTGAGACTGTTATGGCCTTTTGCCAGGGGAGGGGCTTGGGGGGGATGTTTAGATAGACCTGAGGATCTGACTGGGTCCTTCCCTGAGGTGGCAGGAAAGGTGAAAGGAAATTGCAGCCTGGGCTGAGTTGAAGAAGAATTGGGGAGGTGGTCTCTGGGAAGATAAGCTGTTGTTTTAAGGGCTTCAGTCATATTGAATGACCACCATAATAATTCAGCAATTCATACTAGAGCCATAACCTATCAGGTATCAATCACCTTGACAGATCACAAATAAGTCACTAACCCAACCCCCAACAGGAAGACTCCCTGTCCAGTATTCATGCCCACTTGCTACGTGACTCACTTCCCCATTTGGTACTAGATTTAATAAATCTTAGCTGAGCAATGGTGCTTGTAATCTCATTGGTTGACCATAGTTTTGCCCCACCTCATGCCCACCTAAGCGAGTTCCCATGTCTTCTCCACCACCTTAGACCTGCCTCACTACATGGTTTTCCTCTATAAAAGTTCCTGGAAGAGACAGCTTCCTGGGGACCACCTGCTTTGGGCCCCCTCCTGTCCTCTTGGACTGTAGCTTTCTTTCCCTCAATAAATATATTCTGTTCATAACCTCCGTTTGTTCCTAAAATTCATTCTTTGGTTTTAGAGAACATGAACTCATCCCAGGTAGTTTTTAGGTTGGGAAATCATCTTTCTCCTTGTATCATTTGGAGGTTCCCTTTATCAATATCACCTAAGGACAACACTTGCAATCTTCTGTCCCACCTTGGCCCCACATCAACTTGTAACTTTGTTCAATAAAACACCCTTGAAAAGCGGGATTGGTGGGCAGCCAATCACGTTCTGTGTCCCTTTCTGTCCCTCTGAGACAGAAGCTTTTTTTTTTGTGGAACCAGGGATTGAACTCAGGCCCTTGTGCTTGCCAAGCAAGTGCTTATTCCACTGAGCCATCTCCCTGGCCCCCTAGACAGAAGCTTTTTTTCAATAAATTCTTCCTACTGAAAAACAAAGAAAAAGAAAATTGCATGACTATAATGAAGTTTTACTTCAGACAAGCAACTGTTTTTAGAAGATCCTGTCAGCCCCAAGCTATGCAAGGGTGTAACTGAGGGTGGAGCAGTAATTAGCGCAATTCAGGACCTGCAGAATCGGAGGCAGCAGGACCTGGTCTGAACTCCTCAACCCAGGCTTACCTTTCTGGGCCTGGTGGACCCTACCTACTCCACTAATTAATGAACAGAGCATTATAGTTAGTGTTGCTGTATTCTCTACAGATGGTTTTAACAGCAACCCAAGGAAACTGACTTCTATGTAAGTCTACTACATAATAGAAATTTTTCTCTTCCTACTTACCATGTAGACCAGGGATTTTTTTTTTTTTTTAACTTTAGCATTTCAGCATAATTAGCTTTATTAGATTGGGCTAATTTGAGGATTTTTGCTCTAGTCTTACTGGCCAAGAATAGAAACTCCTTGTGATTTTAATACATAAAATTAACTAGCAAATATATTAACAAGCATATATTTGTGTAAGTTTTAATAAAAATAGACATTGAGACCAGAAATCATACATTTCTTTATCACTGTCAGTTTGATTTAGCTGTTCAAGGTAGGTGCTGACTTGAGTAATAAAAAGCACAAGTAAAAAACTTGAGTTCTTCAATGTATCAGTTGTGATGTAAGAATAGAAAAGGCTGGGGCCAGGGAGATAGCTCTGTGGCATAAGTGCCTGCTTGACAAGTACAAGGTCCTGAGTTTGATTCCTGGCACTACAAACAACAACAAAAAAGCAACTCTTAGAACAGAAAAGACTGATTCATTCAGAAACAAACTCATACTCAGTATTTCCCTAAAATACTAAGGATGTAGCTTTTTCTGATAATAATAATATTGCCTAATAGTTTTGGGTTTTTTTTGTGGTACCCAGGGATTGAATTCATAACCTTATGTTTGCTAGGCAAGCACTTTTTCCACTGAGCTATCTCCCCAGCCCACTTGTTACATTTAACTGTTAGGTTTTTCAGGGCTTGAACTTAGGATCTTGCACTTAGCCAGGCAGGAGCTTATGCCCCTGAACAATCTCCCCGGCCCATTTAATTATTAGGTTTTTCAGCATCAGCAGCGTAGCAGAGAAGTAGAGTTAAGGGAATGGGAAGGGAAGGCTTTACTACTCTGAGGATCTGGAGAGGATCATGACGGGGAGATGGAGGATCCTCTGACCCGAGACAAGGAGGCTGAGACTTCATGGACTTTGCTAGGGGCAGAATTTGAGGCCAGGTTCAGGGACACACAAGGAGCTGACTGGAGGCTTCCTTGTGTGCCCGGGAAAGGTAAAAGGAAGTTGCATCCAGGACTGGAGTGGAGAAGGAGGAGGAAGTGGGCATTGGGAAGATACGCTGTTGTTTTGGGATTCAGCCGTGTTGGATCAGGGCCAGGATAATTTAGCAGTTTGTACTTGGGCCAGAAACTATCATTAATAACCTGCACGAATTATTTATTTAATTGAATTATACTTTATAATTAAAACCATATCTATTTATCATAAAAGATAAAAACAGTCTGATAGGTTTTAGAGGCAGCAGCAATGGCAGCGGCAGTGGCAGCACAGCAGAGAAGCAGAAGTAGGGGGAGGGAAAGCCTTTATTAGCTCTAGACACATGGAGAGGATGAAGGGCAGGGAGATGGGCAGAAGCTGAGACAGGAAGCCTGAGACTCTATGGAATTTGGCTGGGGGTGGAGTTCGAGGGGCAGGTTTAGTGACGTATAAGGAGCTGATTGGAGGCTCCCTTGTGTGTGTGGGAAAGGTCAAAGGAAGTTACACCCAGGGCTGGAGTGGGGAAGGAGGAGGAAGTGGGCATTGGGAAGATGAGCTGTTGTTTTAAGTGCTTTAGCCATATTAGATGACCACCATAATAATTCAGCAATTCATACGAGGATCATAATGTATCACAGTCCACATATTAAAGAAATTGTAGGCAACTAAATTAGATAGAAATATGATATGACAGGCCCAGGCCTCAAGGAGACAAGGTGGAGGACAAAGTGACTACGCAACTTTGAAAGACACAGACAACTGTGTGTAGGTCAGACCTTAAGACCAAAGAGTAAAAAAATGCAGCCTGATGCCACTCCCCTAGGGATGGGTATCAGGGATTGATATTCTAAATAGGTATCAATCACCTTGAAAGAGCCCCAAAGAGTCACCAATTTACCCCCAACACAAAGAGACCCAGTCCCATATTCATGCCTACTTGCTATGTGACTGGCTTCCTCATTTGGTACTAGATTTAATCAATTTTACCTGGGCAATGGTGCATGTAACCTCATTGGTGGACCACAGTTTTGTCCCACCTCTTGCCCACCTAAGTGCATTCCCATGTTCTCCATCCTAGACCTGCCTTACTGTGTGGTTTTACTCTATAAAAATCCCTGGAAGACACATCTTCCAGGGACAAGCCACTCTGGTCTGCCTTCTGTTCCTCTCTTTGACAGAAGTTTTTTTTCCCCAATAAATATTCTGCTCTTAACCCTCGTTTGTTCCTAAAATTCATTCTTCAATTTTAGAGAACACAAATTCATCCCAGGTACCTTTCAGGTTGGGAGTTTCATTCTCCTATATCAATATCTTCTAAAGTTTTTAAAACACAACTATATGGTAATAGTTTTACAACACTGTGAATATACCTAATGGCAATGAATCATTTTACAAAATGGTTATATTTTATATTTTACCATAATAAAAATAATTTTTTATAAAATCACAACTATGTGCAAATATTCACATTATAGTGTATATATTTTATATAATGCTATTAATTTCTAAGTTTGTTTAATCAAAACAGAATTATATAATGATAGTTTATAATGTGCTTTTCTTCTTTCACTTGATAGGCACCTTCCATGTCAATAGATAACTACCTTATTACTTATTACTGATGCCAGATGGCAGGATCTTCTGGCATAGGAAAACAGAAATGAGATATTACAAGAAAATTCATTCTCACACAGACAAAGATATAAGGTGGTGAGGGCCTGCAAGATAGCTCAGTGGACTAAACATCTGCTTAGGCAATTGCAGGGACTGGGTTCGATCCCCAGCATCACATGCCATGCAGGACCAGGCCTGGGGTTCACTGAGCCAGCCACTGAGACTGGGCGTGGTGGCACAGGCCTGTAATCCCAACGTTGGGGAGGCTGAAAACCGGAATACCACTGAGAGCCCAAGCTGGGTAGTGAGACCCTGTGCCAAATACATTTTTTAAAAAAAGTGTGGTGGTGGAGTGTCTTCAGCTAAATTGGGGTTTGGCTGAAAGAAGTTATCAGTTCCAAAGGAAAGAGAAACTGGTTTAGGTGAGCAGAAAAAAAGGAGGGGCTGGGGAGATGGCTCAGTAGAATAAGCGCTTGCTGGCAAGCGCAAGGGCATGAGTTCAATGCCCGGTTCTGCCAAAAAAAAAAAAAAAAAGGAAAGGAAAAGGAAAACATATACATATAAAAGATAGCTAAGATAGTTATATTACCAATTTCTCTCAGTTCATTGAAAAGATAGGTTTGTGCTATATTTGGATACTTAAATGTTATCTCTCATACTCTGAGTAAAGATAACAATACTCAAGTTATTAACCATTGTTACCCTCCTATCATATTGTCTTGGAATTTTTTTTTCATTTTTCTTAGTAAATACAAAAATGTATGTTCCCCAGAAGACAGTGATATACAAAATGACAAAGAGAAGGAACAAAATGCAGTCTCAGGCCTCGAGTCCACCCAGTATAAATGCAGAAGACACTAGCACTGAGGAAACTGGAAATCACATGCCAGATATCCCTGAAATAATAGCGTTGACAGTAAAGAATCAACTGCAGAAAGGTATAGAAGAAATAATTTCCGGGGGCTGGTGAGATGGCTCAGTGGTCTAAAGCACCTACTTAGAACAAGCTAAGCTAAGCAAAGCGCAGGGACCCTGGTTCAATCCCCCAGCACCACGTGTCAGCCAGCCCCGCCCCCTGGTGGGCTGAGCTGGCCACACACACACTAAATAAATAAATAAATAAATAAATATTTAAAAAAAAAAAAAGAAATAATTTCGAAACTCAAAAATGTAGTGGTAACTATAATCAAAGAAGTACTAAGTGCTTCTAAAGAATACACTGATATTTGTTGCCTATATCTTGTAATATGAGAAACTACTTTGGCAATAATAATACACAATGTACTAACCATTGTTACTCTCCTAAAATCTTGTTTTGAGATTTTGTACCACTGTTTTTATTTTTTTTCTTTCTTTAAAATAAAAATAACTGATGTCAAAAAAAAAAAAATGTATGTTCCCTAAAATGCAAGTTCTCAAACTGTGTTCCCCAGCACAGCAACATTGTCCTCACCTGAGAATTTGTTAGATACACTCACTACTTTTTTGGCTTTTTGAGACAGGATCTTGCTATGCAGTTCAGGCTGGCCATGAGCTCACTTGGTAGTTCAACTGGTCTCAAACTTCCAACAATCCTCCTGCCTAAGCCTCCTGCCTCAGTGCTGGGATTCCAGGTGAGTGCCACCACACCCAGCCTGATACACACTTTTTTTTTTTCAGAACTGGGCATTGAACTCAGGCCCTTGTGCTTGCCAGGGAAGCGCTTATTCCACTGAGCTATCTCCCCGGCCCCTAATACACACATTTTTGAAGCCCATCGCAGACCTACTAAATTCCCAACTCTGAGGCTGTGTTCAGTAAGATGTGCTTAGTCTCACACACGCTTAATTTTGGAAACTATTGGTCTAATCCAACAGATTTCCCCCCCCCAATATTTTCTGGTTTTGGAATTATGATTAGAAAGTTCTTCTTTACAGAAGCTAATGAATTACATGCCTTACTCTATCTTCTCATCCTTCACATTTGAATATTCAATTCATATGGAATCTCCTACCTTAATAATATAATTTTCCTGAGGATAGAAGAGGTCATCTGTTTTATTTCTGTTTTAACCTAAAACAGAAATTGGCACACGATACATTCTTAATATAGCATTAGAAAATTATTGAATTTGCTACTTAATTTTGGCGTGAGGCAAATTCTTTATAAAGCATTCCTGGAAGGAATAAATATCAAGAAACCACAGAAAACTGTTCACTTAGGTGGGTTAAAATGGCAACTGATAACCCTAATGCTAGCACAGTAGATCCCTGTGTTCCTTCTGGTGTTATGCTGGGTTGTACTGCTTAGTGGCTTTACCTTTTTGGCACTAGCTCCTCAAAATAAATTTTAAACCTGGAAGGGCTCAGTCTGTTAAGAAAATGTACCCAAGCAGGGCATGGTGGAGCCTGCTTACAACCCCAGCACTTGAGAGTCTGCGGCAGGGAGGCTGGGCGCTTGAGGCCAACCTGGACCATACGGGAAACCCTGTTCCCACACAATTATCTGAAACTTGAAAATAGGGAAAAAGGATCAGTTTGTCCTTTCAGTGTACTGTTAGGCCTCATCTAACAAGCAGGTAATCCTAGGGATTGTCAAGTTTTCTAGGAGCGTAAGATGTGGAGGAGGAAGACATCTTTCCTTTAACTCTTAGGTTCAGTCATAATGTTTGAGTTACACTAGCCAAAGACAGCCAGCAGAAAAGGCACATGCTTTTATTATTATTTACCTTGATGGGAATTCAGAGAAAAAAAAAAGCCAAGGCCTTGTGCATGTTAGGCAAGTACTCTACCACTGGGCTAAATCCTCAGCTCTTCTAAAATTATTTTAAATTTTTTACTGTGAAGCAGAGTCTCACTAAATTGTCCTAACTGGACTGAAATTTGAGATCCTCCTGCCTCAGCCTACTGAATAGCTGGGATTATGGTTATGTACTGTCACATTCAGTTCCTATACCCTTTTAACTAAGGACAGGGAGTTTGGCCTAAGCAGAACTGTTTTGTACACTGTAACTAAGGATATCTTCTAGAAAGAAAGTCTGATAAAATGAACTGATTTCCTGATGGCTCAATATGAAAAGAAATTCAGCTGGGTCAACCACCTACCAACACAATCAGCTAATAATCTTGAACAAAGAATTGCTTAAAAGCAGGGGCTGGGAAGATAGCTCAGCAGTCTAAGCAAGTGCTTGGCAAGCACAAAAAACCCCTAGCACTATATGCTGTGCCCGTCCTGCCCCTGAGCATGCTGAGCTGGCCACTGAAACCTGGCATGGTGCCAGCGTAGTGGTGTATGCCCGTAATTCCAGTGCTGGGGAGGCTGAGACA
>NW_004524624.1:12346758-12347542 GCF_000260255.1 Octodon degus | reverse complement strand
CTTTATTATTGAAGGGCAAGCGGATATGACCACTGCTTTGATGTTCTACCAACTTGTGCCTTTTCTCTCAAATGCTTGGCAGGGTAAGTATGAGAATACAGAACTACTTGCAGAAAGTGGACTTCAGTAGTTTGCGAATGGAGTACAGCAGCTGGGGTAAGCGTCAGTAGCTGTCACGTGACTGGGCCTTAGGTTCCCGGAAAACAGTTTCCGGACAGGTATTCTCATTGGGTCATTTAGTGACACAGTATTGGATACCTGTGTGACAGGGTGGAAAAGCCAAAACAGGAGGTTGGGTGAGTGGAGCTGTAAATTAGGCAGTTACAGACTATGAAGAGAGATGTAAAGGGCTGCAAGGAAGTGCAGCGGAAGGCACTTCCACACCACTCCTTTAACCTAGGGCAGTGGCAGACCCTGAAGATTTGAGGTGGTGATGACTGTGCTCCAGGGGACGGATAAAGTCCAATCGAGGTGAGGAAAAGCACCGAGACAAGGCTTAGTAATCATGCGAACCAGGAGCTAAGTCAATACATCACCAACTTACTAAAACCTTACTATGACCGTGTGATGAAGGTGTGTTATGACCATGTTACAGCGGAGGCACTGTCTCCAAGCCCACCCGCCGGAACTGAGCTGGTGCAGGAAGCCCAAGCACGCTGGCTCCGCTCCTCCAGGTACTACTGCGCCAACGAGACCACTTCGGCAAGCACATTCATGTTACTATCTGTGACCGCTTTCCCTTGCGCTCTTTCCGTTCTGCTGGATACAGGTGTTTGAAGGGCAG
>NW_004524624.1:12300443-12346433 GCF_000260255.1 Octodon degus | reverse complement strand
AAAAAAAAAAAAAAAATGCAGAAGATTAAAGGATTTAAAGAAAAACACTGACAGAGCTGGTAGAGATAGCTCAGTGAGTTTTTAATAACAGAGAAGACCCTAGGGAGTTAAATAAAAAGATGGCAAAGGTTCTGATTGCCATGGGAAAAAAGGACTCCAAAGTTAAAAAAAGGGTCCTCCCCCCAAAAAAGATAAAAAAAGACGCCTCTTAAAAAAACCAGTGCACCTATTACAAAAAAACCCCAAAACATTAAAAACATAAATGTAAAAAAAAAAAAAAAAAAAAAGCCTGTTCAGGTCTTGACGCAAAAAAACCCCAACAAAGTCTAAAGAGGCCAGGGCTCTAAATCTGGCCCCCAGGAGCCCATGGTCATCTTAGAGGTAGGGGGCCAATCTATATACTTTCTGGTAGACACTGGAGCTACCTACTCTGTCCTGCAACAACCTGCAGGGCCCCTATCAGAAAAAAGGACATGTATACAAAGAGCCACTAAAAAGATTAAGTCATACCCTTGGACCCAGGCCCATACAGAAAACCTGGGAACAAAACAGATGACTCACTCTTTCCTAGTTATGCCAAAATACCCCTTGATTGTTCGTGACTTACTCCATAAATTACAAGCGCCAATCTCCTTCCAAAAAAACTCTATAGAGATTTCACTTGGGAAAAAAAAATCCTTTACCTTCTGCCATTCTATACACCTGCCCTTTGACTGAGGAATATTTGCTGCTGGCACGTGAAAAACCCAAAGAGATCCCCTCTGACTTGCTTGTAAAATAGACACCTAAAATACCTGGGGTATGGGCTGAAAATAACCCCCCTGATCTAGCTGCCCATCAGCCACCAGTAGTGATCTCTCTTTTACCTGGGGCATCTCCTGTCCGAGTCCGCCAATACCCCTTGAGCCTACAGGCCAGGTTAGGGATAAGTGTCCATGTACAGAGACTCAAAAAGGAAGACATCCTGGTAAACTTTAAGTCTGTTTAAAACACACCCCTGTTGCCAGTCCAAAAGCCCAGAACCACAGACTACAGACCAGTCCAGGATTTACGGAAAGTAAACCATAGAGTAAAAACTATCCACCCCACAGTGCCCAACCCGTATACACTTCTGAGTCCGCTGCCCCTGGACCGAGTCTTCTACACAGTCCTAGACTTAAAAGATGCTTTCTTCATGATCCCATTGGCTCCGGTAAGTCAATCCATTTTTGCTTTTAAATGGGTGGACTCCCAGACGGGAAAAAATGGCCAATTAACCTGGGCTAGATTACCTCAGTATAAAAACTCACCAACCCTGTTTGATGAGACACTGAGCAAAGACTTGCTAAATTTCCGGGGAGAACATCCCCAAGTAACTGTGTTACAATATGTTGATGAGACAGCAAAAAGTATGAAGGACCTAACAATTTTTCTTTTAACTTTAGATAATTAATTGCATACCCTAGTGGCCTGTACTACTATGAATAGGAGATGAATGAACTTAATGCATGTTTAGAGAAGGTGTCAGACTAAAGCAGATCCATCTACCATAAATGCTCCAAAAATGTATTGCTGGATGAAGTTGGATATAAGACCACAGTTGTGATTGTCCATAATTCAAGTGGAGATAGAAGAATTGTGGCAAGGCAGATGGGATGGCTGGAGTAAGGTTCAGTTCTTTTGAGAAGGCCTACTCTGAAGAGAGCCTCATTAAAGTGACCCTAATTAAAATCACATGAAATTTCTTTAAAATAAAATTTACTTAATTAAAAAAAATACGTTGATGACATACTGTTGGCCTCTAACACCTATGACTTGTGTAAAGAGGCAACTGAGGACCTGCTGTGAGAATTAGATAAAATGGGCTACAAAGTCTCTGCCAAAAAGGCTCAGCTTTGCTTATTTCAGATAACATATTTGGGCTTTAGACTGCAAGAAAGACAGTGAACTCTATCTAATAAACGGATTAAAGCTATTAAAAATCCCTATCCCTACCACCAAATGACAGGTAAAAAAATTTCTGGGGCTCCTTGGATATTGCAGGCTCTAGATCATAGAATTTGCTAAAATTGCCCAGCCTCTGTATGCCAGTACTGGTGGGGACACCAAAAGATAAACTCTCCAGTGGCCAAAAAAAAATGCTCTGGCAGATGCCACAGCCAAAAAAGTGGCACAAAAACCAGTGAGGTCACTTAAGGCACTCTTGCCTGTCCTGCCACCCAGAGTGCTAGATCAGCCCACTTACTCTGATGCAGATCTTTTGCTGGCTAAAAGCTTAAAAACCACTTCAACACAGGATGGCTGGCAAATGCTGCCGGACAGCAGGATTCTCCTTCCTGAGGCACTAGGCCGAGAGCTCATTCAACAGATACACAAAGGGACTCATTGGAGAAAAAATAAATTGGCTAAACTGTTACAAAAATCCTACTTCATACCCAAACTAAATCATACTCTAAAAAAAAAAAAAAAACATTTCAAAACTAGGGTTACAGACTAACAAAAACTGGGTGAGTCTCCTTCCTTTTGCTTTATTAGGAGCCCGCTATACTCCCTATATACACAGGATCACTCCCTTTAAATCTACATGTGGTTGGGCACCTCCCTTAATCCCCAAACTGGAAAAAAAATCCTGACATCCATTTCTAATCAAAAACTTGTTAAGTCCTTACAGGCTGTACAGTCTACTCTACAGGCTACACACTCCCTCTTCTGCCATCAACATTCAAGACCAAAACAACTTGACTGTCCACTGGCTACAAAACCTGGCTCTCTGGTGTAGATAAAAAGTGAGATCCATCCAAATTGAGACCTCGCTGGGTAAGACCTTATCCTGTCATCCTGAGCATGCCCACCTTGGTCAAGGTAGCTAAAAAGAGACACTAAATTTATCACACCCACATTAAGCCGGCTACGGTGGATGACAACTCAACAAGATGGTCAATCAAAAAGATGCCTGATCCGCTCAAGGTCAAGTTAGTATGCCAAGATACAGGCCTGGCTGAACTTTCTTTTCCATTCTTATTATACATTATATAATACCTAAATTTCATGTGCTGTCAGCCATACCCGCTGTGTCTATAATTAATTCCCATGATAACATATAGGTAAAGATGACAAAACACTCTTAATTTGTCAACTTTCTGCTTAAAACAAACCTTAAATCTTCAATATGTTCTGAGTTCATGTCTAAGACCAGAGTACAAGCCTGTAAAAGATATTAAAAATTTAACCTTTTTAAAATACATTTCTAAACCTGCTCCATATTATGACTTGGCTAATTGGGGATCTGTCTCACGTAATATACCACTACATTTTGTTACCCCAAAGACTATAGTTACTTTAAATAAAACTTGTGTACAATTTATAAACTATACTAAAAAAAGTTGTCACCAATTGTCAGGGTTTCTAAATTGTTCTAGTCTTATAAAATATCTATATATAAATGATAATATCTTATTACCCACTAGATGATTTTTCACATACAATAGACATACTTTTAACTATATCCCAGCTTATTTGGATGGCGTCTCCTGTTGTTTAAGCAGGCTGACTGCAATTCTTCCATCTCAAGATGATTTGATGCTACACCATTCAAAAACATCATCACCCCACACATACACAAAAAAGTTTCTAACATCGCTCTTCCTCCTGACTATAATGGCAAAGTCACTTTCCTGTCTGATAGAAAAACTTATGCTATGATACTCAGTGTTGTTAAAAACCTATACTTTGATAAAATAACAAAAAAAATATAAAACAATTGGGTTATAATGTGGCCAAAGCTCTTAATGCCACTTCAATGGCCATCGCCATACTCAATACAGAACAAAAAAAAAACCAGACAAGCTATATTAGCCAATTGGGCTGCCATAGATTATTTACCATTGTTTCACCATCAAAGATGTAAAAAAATAAAAAAACATGCTGTTTTAACCTATCAGATAACAGCCATCAGATACAAAATCAAGTAAACATACTAAAAGAGTTAACTCAAGATGTCCATCAAGATAATAATGGGGGTTATTTTCAATATCCCCCTAGATAAATAATCTGATAACTGTGCTTATTTGGCCCCTGATCATATTTCTTCTGGTCCTGCTCATGGTACCTCGTATAATAAACTGTTTGACTACGTATATACAACAAAAAATCCAGATGATAAAGTTAATGGTGTTGAGATCTAACAATGAGCCTCTCACACCCCTGGGCAACTCAAGTTATAAAGTTTAGATAAATCAAAGATTTAATTCCCAGACAAAAACCAGTGGGGAATGTAAAGTGTTAACAGAGTTTTGTACCTTAACTGTGAAAAATTGTAAAAACCCCATGTGCTTCCTGTTATCTACTCTAAGAAATATATTCTCCCTTTCGGCTCAAGCCTGTTCAACAATAACTGTTTCTTGTCAAGGCAGCAAGCTAACAAACTACCCCAACCATCTCCTGTAACATAGTCAGCTTAAGATGTATCTTATAAAAATATACACTTATCACTAAGCTGCAAAAGACCTTTTAGTTATAAACAGTTTGCGGCTGTGTCAAATGAATGTAGTTTCTGTTGTTCTGTGCTAGATAACAAATTTGCTTACCAAACTGGATGTGATTTCTGTTATAAATACCCCCCTGCTACCTACGTTCGGGGCCCATCAGCCTTCTCCTGTGAGAGAAGTGGCTGACAGACCTGAGCTCAGTAAATAAAAGGCTCTATTCAAATTTCTATCTGGCTGATCTGGTTCCTATGCAGAGTTGACCCATAACAGTCTGCTATGCAGTTCAGGCTGGCCTGGAGCCCACTTTGTAGCCCAGGCTGGCCTCGAAACCACAAGATCCTTCTACCTCAGCCTCCCCAGCGCTGGGATTACAAACTCTTGATTAATTTTTCCTCGTTCTTTGGCGTCGGCGCCTTTCAACTCACAAGACGCAGGACTTTTATTTATTTTTATTTATTTACCAAACCTGGGATTGAACTCGGGCCCTCGCGCTTATTCTACTGAGCCATCTGCCAGGCCCCATATTTCTATTTTTTTAAAAAATTTATTTATTTACGTGTGTGTGTGTGGCCAGCTCAGCTCACCAGGGGGCGGGGCTGGCTGGCATGTGGTGCCAGGGGATTGAACCGCTGTCCCTGTGCTTTGCTAAGCTTGTTCTAAGTAGGTGCTTTAGACCACTGAGCCATCTCACCAGACCCCATATTTCTATTTTAAAAGAAGCAATAATTTACTTCCTATAAAAATAAAGAGCCAAGCCCCGAGACGTAGCGCAGTGGTCCGGCGTGTGCCTGGAGCGCACGAGGCTGAGTTCGAACCCCGGGCCTGCCGGGCTCGCCGCAAGGGCGTGTGTAGACCCGCCCGCCAGCCAAACGACAGGAGGAAGTTATGACATGCGCTAAGGCGCACGCTCAGTACTACCTCAGCCCTTGAGACCCCACCTACTACGAATCCCGGGAGGAACTGCTTCCGGGACCGGAAGCCTTACGGGGACCGTTTCCGGGACGGACCGACGGACGGATAGTTCCGGGTGCAGAAACTGCTCTCCGCGGCGATCGGGAGCGAGGCGCCGGGGGCCGCGCGTAGGAGCCGCGTGAGTGGGCTGCTCTCTGGGGGCCGCCCGCGCCGCGCACTATCTGAAGGGTCCCGGCGCCAGTCACGCCAGTTCGCTTCCGCGCGCGGGAGGCCTGACCCCAGTCCGGTCCTAGTGCTGGCCCCTGCGCGGCTTGGCGCCCCTAGGGCTGCCGCCCCGCCCAGCCGAGGCTCCGCGCGCGGGTTCGAGGCCAGGCCCTGCGCGCGTCGTCGCCCACGCCGACTTCTTTCTCCTTGGCGGCCCCAAGGCTTCACCTCTGCGCTTGCACCAACGCAGCCACGTGTTTCCAACGTCCCTTTTAAAATGCCTCTCATTCTTCCAGATTCCTAGACAGGAACTGCCTTGCGGCGGAACAACGCCGACCAGGGAGCTGGAGTGCCTGTGTTCTAGTCCCGAGTGCCCTTAATTAGCGGTATGACACTGGCGGTTCCCTTCTCAACCTTTTGGATTAAGTTACTTTTTTTTTTTGGTAAAATAAGGGGCTTGGAGTATGTAACAATAAAGATTCGTTCCAGTGTTGGCTGGACGCTGTTGCTCCCAGGGTGTCTTTCACAGTTTTGCCTCACGTACGGATTTGTTTTTTGATCACTCTCCTGAGACCCCCGCCCCACCCCCACCCCATCAGGCCTTTGAAAAATCCGGCTGGAGGCGCGTTTTAACATTTCCAAAGGAGTCCTATGCTCCTTGAGCGTTGTTTTTTTTTTTTTTTTTTAAACCTTCTAGATAAGGGCACATACCTAAATAAGGCTTTTGACATGTGCAGTTCTTGAAGTTTTTTTTTTTTTTTTTTTTTAATTTTTCTGAGCAGAATGTATTTATTGGAGAAAGAAAACTCTTGTCCAAGGAAAGAGGGACAGAAGGGGGGCCCCGAG
The DNA here is from genome assembly GCF_000260255.1 of Octodon degus. Taxonomy (NCBI): domain Eukaryota; kingdom Metazoa; phylum Chordata; class Mammalia; order Rodentia; family Octodontidae; genus Octodon; species Octodon degus. Next base: position 12,340,005 of record NW_004524624.1, on the reverse strand, counting down.
CGGGTGGTCCCTCTTAAAGTGTTTAATGTAGGATTTTTAGGGGTTTTATAGTATGGCAGATTCTTTGGTCTTTACTTGAATAAGGCTTTTTAGGTAAAGTGCTATGTTGAATACTCATACAGAACCTCAGACTTGTGTATAAACAAGATAGTGACGTCAGTATTTCTAACTTATAAACAATGAATCTTAAAAGCATATAAACTATCAATAAGAAACATAACTAAGTACATGCATCATTTCCTTTGTATAGTCTTATAGTAGGAAGGACAGGCATTAAACACTTAATTTCTTTTTACAGCCATCAGGAAAATGAGGCCCTTAGAAAAAAAGTGACTTGATGGTGTATCTCGCAGCAGGCGTTCACCCAAGGTTCTTTTGTTGCCAAGCCAGGTACTTTCTTCATGATGACCTTTCTAGTTAACATTTCTTTTCAAATAAACTATTCACTATATTAACTGTGAGGACCATAAAATACATTTTAAGATTGGTTGAGATATGACACCTATTTATTTTTTGAAGAGAGTACAAAATAATATTAAAACACAAAAATTACAAGTGATGTAGAATTTCACTTAACAAAATAATATGAATTTCACAGTATTTGTTACAGTGCGTAGTGTTGTTTTCCAACTAGTTGTTCATATTACCAGATACTAATTTTTAACTTAATGTCCAGTTACATAGCAAAGCTCACTTGACCAGAATCTTAATTTCTGTGGTCATAGCATGTGATTATGATTATTTCTGAATAATTTTAAAGAACATATGGCAGAAAATGTAAATATATAAGTAATATTTGTCATATATGTCTATACATTTTTTTTTTGTACCAAGGATCAAACTCAGGACCTTGCTCGGCAGGTGCTTAAGCTGCTGAGGTATATCCTCAGCCCTGTAAATACACTTGTATAAATATAAAATATAAGCAGATTGTAGGAAGTACTTGAGTACTGAAGGAGGGAAAGAACTGTACTACTAGTGAATTCTGTTGTAGTTTTTTTCAATAAACTCTTCTTTCATTCCCAGAACATTATTCAAAAGGCAAACCGATTACCTGTACCCACTCACTATAAGGCACCTTTTTTTTTTTGTTGCAGGGAATGAGGTAGATACAGGAAAAGTGTAAAGAGGTGAAAGGCAGTTCCAGACAGAGGAAGGCTATATGAAGTGAGATGACAGATGATTGGAGGTTGTAGATGGGTCAAAATAACAAACGCTTGGGAGGTGGCTGTGGAGAGACTGTAAAGGCAGAAGAGATGAAGTGAGTTGTTAGCAGAGGGCAGACAGTAATGAGTCCTGCTATAGCATGTTATTAAATATGTTAAACTGGGGTGATGGAGACACCTTGGAGGGTGTTTAGCAGAGAGGTGCTAAGTTCAAATTTGTATTTGTAATGCAACTTTGTATTTGTAAAAAATACACTAATTCTGACTTAGGAAGAAAAAGCCATGTATAAATTTTTTCATTGTATTTCAGTCGTATCTCAATCATAACGTAAATAATAGTAATACTTATTATCTAGAGAGTAAATGGTATGGAATCCCATTGCTCTGAGCAGGTTGTGGGCTCTTGAGGGCATGAACCCGGTAATACTCATTGTTCTGCTCTGGTGCCTGGCACACTACTTTGCATTTACTATAGTAAATATTCAGTTAATATTTGGTAATATTAAAATATTTTAATATTAAATATATAAGATATAGAGACTCTTAAAATGTTAAATATATTTAATATTAAAATATTCAGTTAATATTTTGGTAATATTTGACTGAAATATGGTCCAAACTATTATTAAAATCTTTTTTTCCACTAGGAGAAACATGAACCAGAAGCTGCTGAAGTTGGAGAACTTGCTACGATTTCACATGATTTACAGGCAACTACATAGCTTGGATCAGAGAAGAGTATTAGCACAGCGGAAGCACAGGTTTTCAGCTGCGTCCCCAGTATGGGCAGCTCAGCCCTATGCCTGGCCCTGGCAGACAGATGTGCTCCTTGGTGCTGCTTTATCTCAATATAGACTTCTAGTAACAAAGAAGGTAAATTTCTGTCACTTACTATGTTACTTGGTCTGATATGAAAGTGTTTAGAACCATAAATAGAAATCCATTTTGGGTATTTTGTCATTTATGAATCTTTATTACTTAATGTTATACTTGAAGCGATAGATCTTTGTGAGGAGGGGAAATTCTGGTTAACTTTAACTGTTTTTAATAATAGTTTTGGTAAATTTAATTAGTTGGAGATAACTTTAACACAGTGAATTAAGGATGCAGAAATTTTAATCTTGGCTTAAAGTTTAACTACTTAGGAGAGTATTTGTTGGTAGAAGTGACGTCTATGATTGTAACAGATGTTTCAGAAAAACTTTTAAGTTGTCCCTAAAATTTTCTCTTACTTCTTGTTTATATGTTTGTCTTACTGAGAAGACTTTTTTTTTTTTTTTTTTTGTGGTACTGGGGATTGAACTCAGGATGTTGTACTTGCCAGGCAGCCGCATATGCCCCTGAGCTATATCCCCAGCATATCTATCTTTTTAATAGGAGAAAAGACCATGGAAATCTCAGTTATCATCAACAAAATCTAAAAAAGAGGTAGAAGTATGGATTGGAATGACCGTTGAGGAGTTGGCCAGAGCAATGGAAAAAGACATAGGTGAGCAGAGAAGTTACCAAAAAAACTCCAAAAACAAAGACTCAAAAAAATCCCGATATTTAATTATATTATTTTTTATGAGGAGAATAACATTTTTTAAAGTCTCGTTTGTGGCATTATGTTTACTGTCCACCTAGGATTGTTGGAATAGTATTTCTGTTTTTATTACAAACTGACATTAAAATTCAGTGTATGAAAAGTAGTGTATTTCTATTGCAAAATAAAGTGAATAGACTCTTGAAAAAAAGAATAACACATTTTTTGTGTGGGGAAGGAGTACCAGAAATTGAATGCAGGACCTTGTGCTTGCCAAGCAGGCACTGCGCTGCTGAGCTGTATCACTGGCCAGTAATTCGTATTTGTAGAGCTATTTATTTATTATTTATTTATTTATTTATTTTGCGGTACCGGGGATTGAACTCAGGACCCTATGCTTGCCAGGCAAGCGCTTATTCTACTGAGCTATCTCCCCAGGTCCCTGTAGAGCTATTAATGTACTAACACTTGTATATACTTTCATAATTCTCAAAATGCCCTGAAATAGATATCCCTGCTTACAGGACAGGAAAGTTGAATAATTGCCTGTAATTTCACAGCAGATGTATAGTATGTGTGAGTATTTGGACCTGGAGAGCAGGCTTTTTTCTTCATTGGCCAAATTATTTCTCAAGAATTATTTTGTAGGGCCGGGAGATAGCTCAGTAGAATAAGTGCTTGCTTGGCAAGTGCAAGGGCCTGAGTTCAGTCCCCAGTTCCACCAAAAAAAAAGAAAAAAGAATTATTTTGTAAATTATAGCAGAGCCCAAATTTAATGTTTTTCTTGCCTGAAAATGTTACCACTTTTTATACATACGTATTCTTACATAGAACAGAAAATTAGCACACTATCTTGCATTTTCATGACTTTGCATTTGGATTATATAATCATTTTATAGCTGGAAGACATGACGGATAAGTCTACATCATTCAGAAGTTTTGAAAAACAACATTGATACAATTTTATAAATAACATGGATAAGAGACATGATTTTATAAGCTTTATTAGTGGATATTTTTAAACACTGATGACAAAAAACAATAATACATTTAGATGTATGCAAGTCAGTTACAGTTGTTAATCATTTTATACGTAAACACCTTAGTAATTTTCTTTTTATTTTATTTTATTTTATTTTTTTTGAGGAGCCAAGGATTGAACTCAAGCTCTTAAGCTTGCTAGGCAAGCACTTATTCAACTGAGCTATCTCCCCATCCCCTAGTAATTTTCTTTTTAAAATAAATCACACTGCACACAGGCATGCACACGCACACACACCACACAGGAACTCGGGAGTACTTCCTGGAGCCGGGCATGGTGGCATACACTTCTAATCACAGCCCTCAGGAGGCTGAGGCAATGGGATCACTGCATGTAGAGGCCAGCCTGAACGACACAGTGAGATCCTGTCTCAAAATAATAGTAATTTTTGATGGCACCAAATAGAGTAATGAAAATACAAACATAGTTCAATAGAATAGTGCCCTAAATCTGTTCATTATGATTTAAATAATATTCTTCTAAAGTTTATTTGAGATTCAAGGGCCAGGGATACAGATCAGTGGTGCAGTGCCTGCCTGGAAAGCGTGACGTTGTGAGTTAATTCCAGGTACTGAAAAGAGAAAAATTCAAAAACTTTTGAATTAAAGTTAGTTTTTATAAGATAATTACTTGTAATTTATGAATATACAGTTTTTCTCTTCCCCTGGGTCAGTTAAAATGATGTAATATTTTGGATGAAAGTGTGCTGTACCCACCAAGAAGCTGATTTCTGTGGGAATGGAAGATTGTTTATTTTTTTTTTTGTGGTGCTTTGGATCAAACCAGGGGCCTCCCACGTGCTAGCAAGCACTCTATCACTGAACCACACACCCTTAGACCCTTGGGCACTTTTCTACATGTAAATATTTAGTTTCATATAAAGATACTGTAATGCATTAATATCATATACATTTAATCTAAAAGGGAAAAGAGTACCCCTCTATATCAGCTACTTCAATAATTCAGATAACATTTTTGAAAATTGTAGTAACAGTTATTTGGGATTTTTAGCATAATTAAAAACAGCATTGTGTTCATAATTTTTGTATGTATGTGTTTATAATTTTTAAAAAAATTTTGTAGTTTTCTAGGTGTAATGATGTCAAAAATTTGACCTGTGGCATTCTTAAAATGTGTTTTCCAGGGAACAGATTTGGGAAATAAATAGGAAGTAGTTTCTTGCGCTACTGTTGCACAGAACATGTGGCTTTCTGGGGTTGGTTTGTATCACTTTACAATCTCAATAGCTGACATAAGCTAAACTCTTATGAATTGTGTTAGCAGATTGTTAATACAGCCATTTAAAAACTTAAATCCAAAAGGTAGTAAAAGCCAATTAAATTCTTTATTTTCTAGTCTTTTACTATTTCCTATTTTAATTACCTTTAGTTTATTCCTGCCTTTACTGAATGATAGAAATACTATATAATAGTGTACTACAGTGCATCTCTTTCATCTCTGAAGTCATTGACTTCATTTTGGTACCTTGAAATCAAACATAGTTGGAATATTTCCACCATAAAAATTGAGAAATACTATAGATCAGAAAAAAAGTTTATGGAGAGTCCTGTTATTAAAAGCTCAAAAATGAATTAGATGTTCAAAGTGTAAGGTTCGCTGGATGCCTTTCATTCTTATATTCTCTAAATTTATGTTTATAGGGTGACTGTAGTCTGGAAATATAAAATTACTTATATCATTATCATTACAGATATATTTATTAATTATCCATGGGGAAATATGACAGATTAGAAGAAAGCATATAAAATAAAATGAAAAAGAATAAGTAATTTCCTAAGTTTCTAAAGTATGGGTATGTGCATTCAAAGATACAGTGTGTGTGTGTATATGTGCGTGTGCACGCGTGTGTACATACATACAGGCAGTTCTCAGCCAGACATGGTGGCACACATCTTACCCTAACACTTAGGGAGGCTGAGGCAGGAAAGTCACAAGTTAGAACCCAGCCTAGGCAACTTAGCAAGACAAAGTCTCAAAATCAAAATTTAAAATAAAGTTTGAGTAAGGGCCAGCCAAATAGTTCAGTAGATTAAAGCACCTGCAAGCAGGCGCAGGGGCCAGGGGTTCCATCCCTAGGCCCCACCCCTGGGGCGTGCTAAGCCGGCATTTGAGACTGGTCAATTGAGATGGCATGGCAGTGCACGCTTGTAATCCCAGCTCTTGGGAGGCTGTAAACAGGCAGATCACTAAGAGTCCGATGTAGTAGTGATATCCTGAACACCCTGTAGGCCCTTCCCTAAAATACAAAAAAATAAAATAAGGCTTGGGAGTGTAGCTCAGTGTAAAGGCCCTGGATTTATTTTTATTTTTATTTTTAATTTTTTTTTTTTTGTGGAACCAGGAATTGAACTCAGACCTTGCACTTGCCAGGTAAGTGCTTATTCTACTGAGCCATCTCCCCAGCCCAAGGCCCTGGATTTAATCCCTAATAATACCAAAACAAACAAACAAAAAAATCCCAAAACAACAACAAACTTTATTTTTCATGGATTCTATATTTACAGATTTGTCTGCCCAGTAAAATGTGTATGTAGTTTAAAAATCATTGCTTGGATAACTTCATAGTTATTCTTAGATGCGTTCAGAGTGGTGAAAAATTGTAGTTGCTCCATGCATGTTTTCCTAGCTAAGGTGGAACAAGGTAATATTCTGCCTTCTTGATTAACCTCTCATGCTGAAAACAGGCAACATTTTTTTTTTCTCATTGTTTTTTGGTGGTGGTTTGTTTGTTTTGCTTTGGGCTTTTTGAGACAGGGTCTCACTGTGCAGTGCAGGCTGGTCTTAAACTTTCTGTGTAGCCCCAGGCTAGCCTCAAAACTTGCTGTGATATTTCTGCTTCAGCCTTCTGAGTGCTGGGATTATAGGCCATGTGCCACCATGCATGGCTCAAGCAAACCTTTAATGGTCTGTTGAACACCATGGTTTTTGAATTTTCATGCTTTTGTTTGTGATTTTGCTACTTAAATAGGCCCTAAGTAATAGTGTTGAAGTGCTGTCTCATGTTCTTAAGCAGAAGAGAGTTGTGGTCTGTTTTATAAGAAAGTAGGTAAGACCTACAAGGTGAGCTTTTCCAGGTGTAGTTATAGTGCTGTTGGCTTTGAGTTCCATATTGGTAAATCAGATTTTTGTTGTTGTTGTGTTTTGGTTTTCTTTTTTGTTTGTTTGTTTGCAGCACTGGGGATTGAGGCAGGGCCTTGACATTGAGCTACATTCCTAGATCTTTTAATTTTTGGGTTTGAGACACGGTCTCAGGTATGACCCCCCTGAGTTGAGTGGCCGAAGCTGGGCTCAAACTTGGTCTTTACCTCAGCCTCTCAGCGTGCTGGAATTACAGGTGCGTACCACCATACCTAACTTCAACAATATATATTTTTAAAATGTCTTTAGATAGAAACACATAAAACAGGAGTATATGCTGATCAGTTGACAAAATATGACTAGTGTCTAGAAGAAACTTAACCCTATATTTCCCTGGAGTAGTGGTTCAGATTATTATTAGTCATTATTTGTTGCAATGCTGTACAACGGAGCTATTCCAAATAGTAGGACTTGACTTTGTTAAATGGATACTCTGATCTGTCTGTATGATACATGAGTGATCACCTGTAGAGTCCAGAACACATGCATATACAGCTTCGTGTGTCGTTAATGGTTCAGTTGATTCAAAAGGTATATAAATGTTCAAATATTTTTTACATATGCAGAAATGTCAGTAATGTATCATTTTAAAAAATTAAAATTTCTCAGTTCCTTTGATTTGTTAACATTTAGAAATAGTTTATTTAAAATATAGCCCATTGGGGGTACTGTTTATATACTTTTGTTAATACAGGTCAGTTTTTTAGCGATTAATTCATGACCCTAAAATGTTTTGTTTCATTCCAACCAGATTGCGTGTATGAAGGTTTATTGAACACTGCTATTGACATAGATTCTCTAGAAGCAGACTCACATTTGGATGAAGTCTGGATCAAAGAAGTGATAAAAAAAGCAGGAATGAAGCTGAAGTGGAGCAAATTAAAACAAGACAAAGTCAGAGAAAACAAAGACGCTGTAAGAAGGTAAAGCATAACTGCATACTACAGAGAGGAGACCACAGAATTAAATCACACTTTTGTGTGTGTGTGTGTGTGTGTGTGTGTGTGTGTGTCTGGGATCAAACTCTAGACCCTGTGCTTTCCAGGTAGGCACTTGTGCCACTGAACTATCTTTTCAGCACTAAAGCATACTTCTTAGTGTGAGAACCTACCTTAAAATTTATTTTTTAATTAAAATGATTTGTGAGTATAGACTAAACTTTTCTTCAAAGTGAATATGCGGAAAATATGTTTAGGTTATTATAAAAGTCTAGGGCTATTTTTCATAAATGCTGAGTGTATATTTTAAATTTGGTTCAGTTTTTCCCATTGCTATGAAGATACAAACCTTAGACAGGGAGTCATTAAATCATCTCTTTTACTAGAAGTAGAGAAAGGGAAAGTAGTGATATGTAATCAGACTTGAATATCAGGTTTTATTGTTAATGGTAGTCACAGGAATAACTGCAAACCAATTCAACAGTTATAAAGTGTTTCTGATATTTAAGAAATGAAACTCCTTTGCTGTTAATTGTAGGCAACAGTCAGATCCAGCTTTATTAATCCCAAGGCCCCCAGTTGTTACTATAATGGGCCATGTTGATCATGGGAAAACGACATTACTTGACAAACTGCGAAAAACTCAAGTGGCGGCAATGGAAGCTGGAGGCATCACTCAGCACATTGGTGCCTTTCTTGGTATGAACATACATTACCTTACAATGTGCTTGGGACCCTTCACTTATTTTTTTTTTAAGTAAATGACATGATATGAAATATATAAATTCAATTTAAAAGGGAAGGCTAAAGCTTAAAGACATTGAATTGATAAAATACAGAGCAGTTGGTTAAAAGTCATTCTGTAGTTTCAATAAGAAAATCAGCCAGGCATCGTGGTACACACCCATAATTCCAGCACTTGGGAGACTGAGGCAGGAGAATTGCCAAAAGTTCAAGGCCAGTCTCTGCTACATAGCGAGTTCAAGGCCAGCCTGAACTGCATAGTGACACCCTGTCTGAAAAAAAAAAAAACATCGTGTCACTGCTTTTATTATTATTTTTAGTTTGGTTTAAGGAGCCTAAATTTTTCATCTAATTAAGGTCATACAACATCCAATGCCAGGCTGTGATATTGTTACTATTAATAAATAATAACTATCATTTACCAACCACTTAATATGTGCTCAGCACTGTGCTAAGCATCGTCTTCATTTTATCTTTACAATAACATCATGAGGTAGGTATTAATATTCCTACTTATAGATAAGAAGGCTAATTCAGGTTAAGTAACTTGCCTCAAGTATATAGTAAGTAGCTAGGATTTAAATCTGCAGTTGCTGAACTGATATGTTGAGCTACTAACTGTATACTAAATTGCTTTTCTGTGCTCAGGGCAGTTGCAGCTGTGGTTTGCTGATTGTAGGGATAGCTATCTATGTAGCTCTTGTTTCGATCTGTTATCTCTCCAGATTAAATATCAGTTGGTACATTTATGAAAGTAGCTGTATTCTAGTAATATGATGTTTTAGTTTGAAATTATTGCATAAAAAGAAAATCCTGAAGTTCTCACTGATATAAGTTTTCATTATAAATTTCAATTTGTGCTATTCTGATGAAGCTATTAGTAATAGTTAAAGAACGAGTGGATTTAATGATGTCATATATATTGCTTCATGTTAAAGAACTATACCTTTGGTGTTCTTGGATTTGTTTCCACAGTCTCTCTACCTTCTGGGGAAAAGATAACTTTTCTTGACACTCCAGGACATGCTGCCTTCTCCTCAATGAGAGCCAGAGGTGCTCGTGTCACTGACATTGTCGTGTTGGTTGTAGCTGCAGATGATGGAGTGATGAAACAAACTATAGAGTCTATTCAGCATGCCCGAGATGCTCAAGGTAGTGTGTGGCTGACTTGTATGTATCAGGGAAGAGGTTACTCTTAAATTTTGTTCTTTAAAAGACTTACTACATGAAGTTGTAGTTTTAGAGCCGCTCATTCAGTTTTCACAGCAGTCCCAAGACTGTTAAACCAGTTTTATGGATACTCTTCAAGGATAGTTAAATTGTTTTCCTGCAGACATGTAACTGAAAGGAGTATAGCACGATTCACCTTGGGACTTGTACTGACAAGTACAATCTTTCTTTACTGTGACATTAAAAAAAAAAATCTTGTATCATGAAAAATTTAGACAGATGAAAAATAATGAGCTACTTTCCCATTTCCTAAATTCATTTAGAATTGCATACTGTGATACTGTTATTACTTTACTATTATTCCTTGTTGTTTATCTGAAATCTTTCTCTAAACTGAAGCTTTTTCTGAAGCAGGATCTTGGCTATACAGTTCAAGCTGGCCTTGAGCTCACTGTGTAGTCCTGGCTGGCCCTGAACTCATAGCAATTGTCCTGCCTCCATGCCTAACTTAAAGAAAACCTTTTTTTCATCTGTTTTAAATAGTTACTTGGTCAAAAGTTGAAACTTGGAAAATCACTTAAGCATCTTCTTTATTATTTAAAAATGATAATAAATACCACACACACATACACACACTCCATATATTCTTATTTTGATATGTTACATCTGCTCCAAGCAAAGAAATGTACCTGATGGGGTATCATATCCCTCCCTGGCCCCCACCCCATTCTAAGACTGGCAAGAAAAAAAAAACCCCAAAAACAGGTTGACCATTACTTATCCATTTCTTTTGTGTTCCATCATGAAAACAGACCCAACCTTTAGCCCCCTGATTATATAATGTTACGTAGCTAATTTGTAACTTGTTTGAATTTGAGTCTGGATCTTCTAGCTTCCAGTGTTCTTTTCTTTTTTATTATTTATTTATTTTTACGAAGTTTATTGGTGTGATTTAATATATATGATGATAGAATTCATCATAGGGAATTTGTACCTATACATGATATATCCTGTTTCCTCTTTTCTTCCCAATCCCCTCCCATCCCTTCAAGCACTCTTCCCTTTCTCCTTTACAAAGCTTTGTTTCTATTTGACCCTTCTATGTTTCTTTTCTTCCTTTCCCCCACACCTCTCCCTCCTTTCCCTTTTTTTGAACCATTTCTTCCTATTTCACTTTGCCTGTTACACACTTTGGTCTTTATTTACTCTTTTGGTTTCTTATACTAAAGAAACAATGTGATATTTACACATGTGTGTTGGATTCATTTCACTTAAAGAGTATGATCTCATCTTTTTAAATTTTCAAACCTGCTTTTATGTGTGGTACTGTACTCTTGATGATTCTAGTACAAGGCAAAAAGAAGGGAGGGATCAGTTTTCTATGGATTCCATACCAAGCAACTAGTTAAGATAGGATAAATGCATTATATTGTGTGTTCTATATCTGTTCTTTGTTAGGTTCAAGATCATCAACATGAAATGCAGTTTTTTAAAATTATTTTTTTATTGAGAAATAAATATGAATGAGACAGTTTCACAGCTGATTAATAGGACAGTTTGATAGTCAATACACTGTACATTGTTATCTTCTTAGTGGTTATCCATAGTACAAGAAGCAGACAGGATATTCTGTCCAAACACTGTTTGTACACCTCTTTCTTCTCATTGAATTAAGCAAAAGTAGCTGTAAATTTGTCCTATTTTGTATATATAAGTACAAAATGATCTTTCCTTTGTATCCTTTTTTTTTTTTTGGTCCTGTCAGAGGTGAGTATTCTATTGGCATCTAAATACTATAAGTGTTTGAATTCAACTAAGCAATCTAACACTGTCTAGCAGTCTATAATATTAGTGGGTTATCTTCAGAAGTTATTGACTTGAGCCTTTTACAGGTCATCATATTAATATGGATTTACTTTATATACCTCATTTTTATACTTTTCTGCTGGATGGTTAAGACCAAGATATATCAAGACCTATATAACAAGAAATGTAACTTTTATATGATAAGGTCAGCCAAGTGTTCTCAGGATTTATCCTGTAGCCCTGTACCACCCTTTGTACATCCTTTTGTCAGTGTCTGACATGAGGATGAGTCACGGTGAAATGCAGTTTTTGACAGTAGTGGTTTGTAACTTGAAAATTTCTTTGTGTCTTGTACAATTTCTTTGATCCTGAGAAAATTGTAGAAATTGAAACTCAGAATTATCGTATAGAATTTTGTGATATCTCTGATGAGAGAATATGTTTAGTGATAACAAACGGATATAAGAGTTTTTGGTTCATTTAATAAGTATATATTTGTTTTTCTACTGTGTTGATCAGTGAGCTAGGCATGTGAATAGAGGTGCTATTAGTCTTAAAAGGGAAATGTAGTAGTAGAACAGCCCATTCCACTCCAGTCCTGCTGCCAGCAAATGATCTGGGAGTATTGAAATAGACTTTTAATTTCTTTTTCCTGGAGATAATCACCAGTATATTATCAGTCTCACTTTCAAGTTTAATGATAGGCCTCTCTACCCAGAATACTGTTTTTATGATCATGTCAGGTATCACTTATTCATCAGAATCTCCTTATAATTACAATGCTAACAGTTTGTGTCTGAGTTCCTAAGAGCAGAGTAAGGTGGTATGAATCTAAATAGTTTTTTTTTTTTTTTTGGCCTTCCGTTAAATAAATACATTCACTGAATAAAAGCCAGAGCAGGTTGGTATATGTCTTTATACCTAGAATCGAAGGTGTTCTCATTTGTGCTCTTAATTTTATCCTTTTCAGTACCTATTGTTCTTGCAATAAACAAGTGTGACAAAGCTAAGGCTGATCCTGAAAGAGTCAAAAAAGAGCTGCTGGCTTATGATGTGGTTTGTGAAGATTATGGAGGTGATGTTCAAGCAGTGCATGTTTCTGCACTTACGGTAAATAGGGGCATCTCAGGGACAAATGTGAATGCTTTTCTATATGCATACATTTTGAAATACATAATTGATGTTGTTGGGGAAAAAAATCCTTTGAGTACCGAACGAAGTGTGGTATTATTATTCTGATGTGGCTGGTTAGGAATTAGGCTCAGGGAGGTCAACTAACAGTTCAGAGTGATACATCTCATCTGTGGGAAGTTGATTCTAATCCTAAGGTTTTTTAAATTATGAGGTATGCAGAACCAAGGGAATAAATGGTAAACAATGTGGGAATGGGAATAACTTAGGCTGTTTGAAACCGAAATGAAACTCACTTGGACATAAAAAGTACTTTTATTTCCATGCCTTTAATTTTTCTAAATTTGTTACCTCTAGCATGCTTAGAAATTATACTTCTATTCATAGTAAAACTTTTCTTTTCCTCTGAAATTCATTAAATGGGATTTATTTCTGCAGTCTATCTGAATTGTAATTCCTCTGTGAAAGCCAGATGGCAAATTTACTGTAATACAATTAAAACACATTTTCTAGGATACCATTGGATGAGTTGATAGATGTAAAGCTGCGAAGGCATGCCAGAGATAATCCTCAAAAGGTAGAGAGAACTGGGAGAGGCTGACAGGAAGTAAGATGAGGTCTTCTTTTGAAGATACAAAAAAACTACTTCATGCAAAGAGAAAACTTCAGCTGTGCTTTCCATTTGTTTGTTTCTTGCTTTTTTTTGAGACAGTATTTTGCTATATTTCCAAGGCTGAGCTTGAATTTTTAATCCCCCCACCTCAGTCTTCCTGATAGCTGGATTACATGTATGTACCACTGTGTCAGCGCCATTTCTGCTTTTCTAAAATTTTATTTATTTATTTAATTTTATGTGTTTAGTAGAGGATCTACAGGGTCTTACTATGCAGATCAGACTTCTAGTGATCCTCCTGTTTTCAGCCTCCCTAGCGCTGGGATTATAGGCGCCTGCCACCATGCCCAGTCTCATTTGCTGTCTCAGCTTGTCCTTGGGGTGGGGCCACTGTGGCATGCCCTGGATCAAATCCTGGTCCCTGTGCTTGCCTAAGGGATTTTAGTCCTGAGTTACCTGGCTGGCCCTCCCATTTCTGATTTTTTGAGTAGCACTTTATAAAATTTAAATATTAGGAATAAGTAGGTGAGAGAGAAAAGTATTTAGTTTTTTTCTTTTTTTCTTTTGTATTTTAGGGAAGGGTCTACAGGGTGTTCAGGGTCTCACTACTAGATCAGACTCCTAGTAATCTGCCTGTTTACAGCCTCCCAAGAGCTGGGATTACAGGTGCATGCCACCACGCCTGTCTCAGTTGCATCTCCATGTCTTGGGGGTGGGGCTGGCATGGCAGGCTGAGGGATCAGATCCCCAGCTCCTGTGCCTGCTGAGCTATTTGGCTAGTTTTTTCTTTTTCATAGTTGTCTCTTATAACTATATGCAATCTCTTAGCTGCCACCAGGGGTGAAAAAATCTCTTGACCATCAGTTCTACTTCCATTAGCATTCATCAGGTGTGTGATTGTGGAGCTCTAGGAAGCTTAGTAAACATAAATCACTAAAGGTAAAAGAATAATGTAACCTAACCTCTTCATTTCATGGGCTTGTAATTGAGATTCACAGAACTGACGTGAGTTTACAAGGCTGCATAGGTGGGTGGTTACACAGCGTGGCTTAGAGCCTGAGTATTTTTGTTCTCATTTAATAATTCTAAGTAATGCTTGATACTTATTTTACAAGTTTTGTTTTATTCTTTCGAAACGGGGTCTCTCCTTGTAGTCCAGGCTCATCCTTAATTAGAAGTGATTCTCCTTCCTTAGCCTCCTGAGTGCTGGGATTACAGGCATGTGCTGCCATCACTGGCATTTATGAGATTCTTTTCTTCTTTTTTTTGATTTTAGGAACGGTCTACAGGGTGTTCAGGGTCTCACTACTAGATTGGATTTGTAGTGATCCACCTGTGCACAGCCTCCCAAGAGCTGGGATTATAGATGCATGCTACCATGCCCAGTCTTCATTGATGTCTCAGCACGCCCCAGGGGTGGGGCCGGCATGGCAGGCCTGAGGGTGGAACCCCTGGCTTCTGTGCCTGCTTGTAGGCGCTTTAATCTGCTGAGCTATTTGGCCCAGCCCTACAAGATTTTTTTTTTTTTTTTCAGAACTGGGGATTGAACTCAGGCCCTTGTGCTTGCCAGGCAAGCACTTATTCTACTGAGCCATCTTCCCGGTCCCTAAAACTTTTTTTTGGTGGAACTGGGGATTGAACTCAGGCCCTTGTGCTTGACAGGTAAGCACTTGTTCTACTGAGCCATCTCCCTGGTCCCCTCCACAAGATTGAGTAGATCAAATCAAATAACAATAGATACAAAGGCTTATTCAGTTGATAAAAGTTGAAATTTCAAGCTGCAACATTAGGAAAGTTAGAAGAAAACGCAATTGTAGTCACATGGAGGAGAAAAAGAATGAGTAAATTATGTGTTTGTGAAAGGACATAACAGATATCAGTGGCTAACATATTGAAAAACACACAGTTCCTTAAAAGATCTGTCCCTGGATTAGGATTTTTTCCTGATCCTTCTTTCTCCCTTTTTTGGTTGGTTTTTTTGAGATAGGATTTCACTATGTCGTTGAGGCTGGTCTTAAACTCACTATGTAGTGCAAGCTGGCCTCAAACTCAGAGCAGTCAGGGCTGGCAAGATAGCTCAGCAGACGAAGAGCCTGCTTAGGCACACACAGGAGTCAGGGTTTGATCCTCTGCACCACCTGCCATGCTGGCCCAGCCCCTGGGCTCACTGAGCCAGCCACCAAGACCCAGCGTCATCGCACATGCCTGTAGTCCCCGTGCTGGGGAGGCTGAAAATAGGAGGATCACTATGAGGAGGAGCTGCATAGTGAGACCCTGTGTACCTCAGTCTCTTGAGTGCTGGGATTAGAAGTGTGTGTGCAACCACTCCAATTTTCTTTTTTTTTGAAGTTTTTTCTTCTCTTTTCAATTGGGTAATTCATACTGTTAATGCTTAAAGAGAAAAATGTAACTGTCAGAGATTATTTGGCTTTCTGACTTTGGTATTTACATTTATAGATAATGTATATTAATTTTGCTATTAAAGGGTGAGAATCTGATGGCTTTGGCAGAAGCAACAACTGCTCTTGCAGAAATGTTAGAGTTGAAAGCAGATCCCAGTGGTCCAGTGGAAGGAACAGTAATAGAGTCTTTCACAGACAAAGGAAGAGGGTAGGACTCCACTGAAATTGCTCTTTTTAATAATTTTGTTCCATGATTTTTGGTAATTGTCTGTTATTAACATTTCATTACTATTGCATTTTTTTTGGCATGTATTTTATTGCATGTTGTTCATGAACAGTATTTTTAAAAGTTTTATTTTACTAGTACACAGAATACAAAAATGAGGTTTAGACTTTAGCTACAGTCTGTGTATGTCCTGTCATACTTAGATGGTGTAAGTAGTTTTTGTTTTTTTTTCACATTGACTTGACTAAATTGTTAAAACCTCATAGACTAACAGAAATTGGAATGAAATACTAATTGTTACATCTTAGGGTTTCTAAAATGTTTATGACACGACCCATTAATACAGTATTTCTTTTCTTGAATTTCCCTATCATTATCTTTTCAAGTATAAAATTTAGTGGTGGTAGGCAGTATATTCACACTGGTATACAAAAGGTCTCTAAAAATTTCTTCTTTTCACAGACCTAAATTGTATACTCATTAAAGACTCTAATTCCCACCATTCATCTGTTGGTGGACATTTAGGTTACTTTTACCTCAGCAGTTGTGTTTTGGTTTTGTTTGTGAGGCTGGGATCAAATTCAGACCCTCACTTATAGCCCTGTAAATATTTTGTAGTATCAAAAATAGAGGAATTGAGAAGAACATTAACTCTGTGGATGCCTATATATTTTTTAAACCTCATAATGATATTTTTTCTCTACTTACGAGAGAATAGTTACTGTACATCTTATTTGTAACATTAAGAATATATTTTTTTGAAGGGTAAAAATTTTGTTTGAGATATTATTTATCACACATTTTTCAGTGTCACCAAAGCAAAAATGTTGTCCTCCTCCATCCTAAAAATAAATAAGGGCAAACTTTTTTTTAAGTCATGACACTTAGAAGTTTAGCATCAGCATCCAAAATGAACAAAAAAGGAAAAAAGCATTTAGTATATAACAATTTCAGGTATCTTTAGTTGGGTTCTCCCCATGTAGTATTAATATTTCTTCTTTCAATTACCAAAATAGTAAAAACCAGGAAAAAAAAATAGAAACCTAGTGGTAGCTTCAACTGGGGAGGATACTCTCCTATCCTGTGCAGGCATTCCTAGGCTTGTGGCTAGCTGGAAATACTTGCTGACATCTTCTCTTGTAGTTGTTAAGTTTCTCAGAGAATAGTGGTAAACATTCTAATGTCAGAATCTTAGTCTTCCACTTTATTGCATAGATGTTTCTTTGGTGTTGGTAAGGTTGTGGATGTACTTTTTGTTTTATTTTTGAATGGTCATTAATTCTTTAGATTAAGAATAATATATTCTTTTAGTCCTGTTACAACAGCTATAATTCAAAGAGGAACGTTGAGAAAAGGCTCAATTCTGGTTGCTGGAAAGAGTTGGGCAAAAGTACGCTTAATGTTTGATGAAAACGGAAAAATAGTCAATGAGGCCTCTCCCAGCATGCCAGTGGGAATTATAGGCTGGAGAGACCTTCCTTCTGCAGGAGATGAAATTCTTGAAGTTGAATCTGAGGTACATACTTGATTTCTGTACATTAGAGATAATATAAATGATTCTAATATAATCTCCAGTGTTATATCAAATAAATGTTAATAAATAATTCTAGTTTATAAGAGGCCAAGAGGTGGTTAGTTGTACCATTGTAGAATTTGACTACAAAATGTTTTTAAAATTTGAGATAAAATTTTAAAGTTAAATCATTTCAATTATATACAAAGTTCCCAAATTAAGTTTAAGATTCTTTTTTTTTTTTGCAGAACCAGGGATTGAACTCAGGCCCTTGTGCTTGCCAGGGAAGTGCTTATTCCACTGAGCCATCTCCCTGGCCCCCCAAATTAAGATTCTTGAAACTTATAAATGTAGTGGTTTGTTACATGAATTAAACTTATTTCATAATGGAGAAAAACAAAAAGCCTTTAGTATAGTAGGTATTTTTGTCTATTTCATTAAATAATGACAGTTTCTCACCTATGAAGGCAAGAGCTCGAGAGGTCATTGATTGGAGGAAGTTTGAACGAGAACAGGAGAAAAATAAAGATGATCTGAAAATAATAGAACAAAAGCGAAAGGAACACCAAGAAGCGTATCAGAAAATCCGTGAAAAGTTTGGCACCTTGCTTTGGAAGGAGAGATCATTTATGAAGTACTTAGAAAGGAAAGAACAGAAATCCTTGAGGCTGAAAGAGAGAACAGAAAGAGATTCAAGTATACTTCCTGTAGTTATTAAAGGTATCTTTTGAATATATTTACAATTTTTTTTTCCTATTTTTCTGGTAGAATGCAGGGACTCATACATGCTAGGCACATGCTCTGCCACTGAGCCACATACCCATCTCTTTTTACATTTTTATTTTGAGTAGTCCTGCTAAATTGCCAAGGTTGGCTTTGAACTTCTAATTCTCCTGCCTTATCCTCTAGAGTAGCTGGGATTATGGACATTACTACCATGCCCAGCACAGCTCCCTTCTTGAATATATGTATTTATTCTCATAATTTTTGAGGGATATTTTCCAGAGTAAACATGTTTTTTTCCAATTTTGCATAAAAGTACATTTTTTTTCATTATACTTTGTATTTATAATACTAAGTCTAAATAAAAGTGGTTTTAGTGGTAAGTGACCTAAGTTTTTCTTGTTTTTAGGTAGTCTTGCTGAGCTCAATCTGGGCTGAAACTTGTGATCCTTCTACTTCAGCCTCCCAAGTGCTGGGATTATAGGCGACATAATCTGTTTTTGTTAATTGGTAACATTATATCTTTATTTTTTAGATCAAAAGTTCTTTTAAGCTTTAAGTGCCTATAAGGCAAGAGGGACTGCCTTAATGAATTCTTACAGTACACTGCTTATTTTAACTTTAAATACATCATTGTCATTTTTGTATTCGTCATTAATTTATCTCTATCAATTTTAAACTTTTGCTTTATTTAGGTGATGTTGATGGTTCTGTTGAGGCCATTTTAGACATAATGGATACCTATGATGCTTCCCATGAATGTGAATTAGAATTAGTACATTTTGGAGTAGGTGATATTAGCGAAAATGATGTTAACTTTGCTGAAGCATTTCATGGTAAGGATTCTGTTTCCTGTTTATTGAACTGTGTTCCCTAGACTGCATTGTGAACTTTACTTTTGTCTTCTGTTACTTCGTTTATCAGACCTAACATTCCCATCACAGTCCTCCTTCCTGCTGGCACTTGAGGTTGAGGAGGATGTGCAGCAATGCAGCCACATCTCCACTTGTCAGGAATCGCTGCAGGCTTGGGACACTGTTTCCGGATCCAGTAGTGTTTGATTGTCCGTCCCCCCCCCCCCCAAGCTTCATTAACAGTTTCCCAATTCACCATCCAGGCAAAGGTTGATTATTTTTGTATTTCACTAATTTAGACGTTGAGTGTACTGAACACTGTACTGAGTTTACTACTTTTCTTATCTTTAATTTTAGCTGTTTTTGTTAATTGGTAACATATCTTTATTTTTTAGATCGAAAGTTCTTTTAAGCTTTAAATGCCTATAATGCAGGAGGGACTGCCTTTATGAATTCTTATAGTATACAATAAAGGGACTTATGACTAAAGCACCAATACCGTTGAGTGATTCATGAAGCATTTAGAAAAGAGGTAGTTTATAAGCTGACTTGATTAGATTCAGGTATCACCTTTACTACTGAAAAGGTATTTCCAATAATGCTCTTCAATTCAGGGTATTTGTTAGATACTAACTAGCCTATCACTATGATGTGTAAGGTAGACAGTATTAAAGGATGTCACATGATGATGATTTTAAAGTGATCGTTTTTTTCTTAAATAAGCTGTATAGGCAGATTTCTTCTGCTCATTTTAAGGTAGGTGTATGTGTTTGTTCTTTGGTAAAATGCTTAGTTCCATCAAAGTTTTTTTGTCTTCTTTTGACAACTTTTGAACTTGGCCAAAATATCACTATTTCTAAGCATTTTATCACCATTTAGATGGTGAAGTACAGGCCACCAAATAGTAGGCAATAAAATAAAGTTGAATAGAATTGTTAATACAATTATTTCAGCCCTGCTTGTTTATTTTCTTTTATTAAAAATCAAATCTTTATTTAGTGTATTGTCTTATACTTTGTGGACACTTAAAATAGTTTCTTAAATTAATACATTTAAAATCCAAAGAAATTTTCCTTATTAAACAATGCAATTTATAAAATGCTTTCAGTACTTTGAAAATTTACCAGTTTGACTAGAAAAACAAAAAAAGAATGTCTCATCTCCCCAGGGACTGTTGATTAATTTGCACAGAAGAAAATAGAACAATTTTTTTGTTTGAAAGACAGATAGTTAAAATAGAATATATTTGTGCTACTTTATTGATATTTCTGCTTGCTAGGTATTATATATGGTTTTAATGTGAATGTAAGCAAGGCCATTCAGCAGTCAGCTGCAAAGAAAGGAGTAAAAATTAAACTTCACAAAATCATTTACCGTCTTATTGAAGATTTGCAAGAAGAACTGAGCAACAGAATTCCCTGCATTGTGGAAGAACAGCCAATAGGTAAGTATTCACTGAATGTTACTTTAAAACATCTTTGATTCTGTAAATAGCGCCTAAAAGTTAGGGGAAATATATTCACTGTTGCAGTTCTCTTGTATCCCAGGAAAAAAAATTAAAAAACTACCATGACAATGTTAATAACCTCATGTGTACTGTAAATACATGCCCCTATAACACCTTATGCTTTTTAAGCCAGGGACTATAAAGGCAAGCAGTAAGAACTTTCCTTCAAGCTTAGTGATGAACAACTAGTGGTAATACATCATGCACTTATGTTGATAGTAGCACAGTTTGTCATAACTATATCATGTAAACAACCCAGATGCCCATCAACTGAGGAATGGATAGATGTGGTATTTTTACACAGTGGAGTATTACTCAGCTATAAAAAAGATAAGCTCAAGGCTTTTATAGGTAAATGGATGCAAATAATGACCATATTTGTAAGTGAAATAAATCAGACTTGCATGTATAAACATATTATCCCCCTAGTGTAAGATACTAAAAGAGTAAATAAAATCCAAAACCATGAAAGGGAAAGAAACTGTTCAAAGGGAAGGAACAACTGTGATGAGGGGAAGGGGAAAAATATATGTATGTATATATACAAGAAAATGAAAAGATCTAATGATATAAAGAAGAAAAAAAAAGGTTTTGTGTAATGGAAGAAGCCATTCTGTGTTGTATGTTATGAGTTGGTGCCAAAAGAAACAAGACCTATGAATACAGCTTAGAGCCTAGACACACAGATACCTTTCACATTTATTGAGGGATAAGGGCAGGCTAAGGAATGTGTATAACTACTTTGCTGAACACAAACTATTCTATTGACCTGTGCATTTATTTAACACAAAGTTTACAGAATGCTAGCCATTAACATCCCAAGCAAGGGATAAAACAACAAACAGGGTGCCAGCCAGAGAAGCTGTTATCTGCAGCCTTGAATCCCAGCTTGTGCCAGAATTAACAAATGAGAGACAACAGTTCTCCTCTGGCTCAGTTTATTGCTTCCTGCTCCCTGGGGACATTAGGCTTTTTTTTTTTTTTTTGGCAGAACCAGGGATTGAACTCAGACCCTTGGGCTTGCCAGGGAAGTGTTTATTCTACTGGGCCATCTCCCTGGCCCCAACATTAGGCTTTTGTCTTATATCCATATTTCTATAATTGTATCCTAGAACTGGCACAGAAATATATCTTAAGAAAATTTATTTATATTTAAATTTTAAATAGTTTTGCTTACACTTAAGCCAGATTGAAGGATGAATTTAAAATTGAGACATTGTGTTTATTTACCTTTAAATATATACATTAGGCACAAGATGGTCCACAGAATGATAAAACAGTAATAATTATATAATAAGTATTAATGGTTCATCTATATTTAAACTTTATCTTTTGTCCCCACAATATACTTCTATCATTTTTCTCCTACTTTGGAACCATGGGTTATATTTGTCGTATCTTTTTAGCAGTGTTTAAACTTGAAATTTTTAAGTTTATATAACTTTGTAGAATGTACCTTAATTTTATCTGAAATTTCCTCATAATGGTATTTGGTTTTGCATTTTTGATCCTAATACAGATACAGTTTAGGATTCCATGATCATGAGGTTTTTTTTTTTTTTGTGGAACTGGAGAATGAGATTATTGTTTTTCTTTTTTATGTGAAGGTTTCTAGAGGTGAGTAAACACAGCAAATGCCATTAACCCTAGTCAACTAACACCTTAGAAAACTAATTGTAGTTCTTTGAATTTTAATTTCAGCTAGAGGGTTGATGAGATAGCTCAGTGGACTAAGTGCCTGCTTATTAGGCAAGTGCAGGGACCAGGGTTCAATCTCCAACATGTGCTGGCCCTGCCCCCTCCCTGCGCCAGGGAGGCTAACAGGAGGATCCTTAAGAGTCTGAGCTGCACAGTGAGACCCTGCACTGAGTACATTTAAAAAAAAAAAAAAATCAGCTACAGGAAATCTTTATAGTACTCTTTTAAGTGGATATAAATATAAAGACACTGAAGTCATTTAAAAAATCAGTTGGGGGCCAGTGACATAGCTCAGCAGCATGACAGTGCCTGATAACTACCTACTCTAGAAAATATTTTTTAAAAACTGAAAGCTAGGTTTTCATGGACAGGAATGCCAGTAATTTTTATCTGCTATTCCTCATTATTGGTGAGAAAAATACAGTTGGCTTTTTTCTATGCATGAGCTCATCCTTTACCCCCTTCCACACTGGGAAGACACGTAGGTCTTTGTGCTTGCGAGGCAAGTGCTACACCACCAAATTACATTTCCATCTTGAGTTCACCATAGAATTTCAGGAATTAATGTTATTTCTCAATTAAGTTTCTGGTAAATTAATGTTCTTTTCTTCCCGAAGGTGAAGCTTCTGTATTAGCTACTTTCTCTATAACTGAAGGGAAAACGAAAATTCCTGTAGCTGGCTGCAGAGTCCAAAAAGGACAGTTGGAAAAACAAAAAAAGTTTAAATTAATGCGTAATGGACATGTTATTTGGAAGGGTAAGCAACAACAAAATCTGTATTAAGTCTTCAAAATTTGATTATGTAGTTGTCTCAAATATGCACATCTTTCATTCTCAATCTGAGTTCAGGCAACATTTAACTGCTTTGTAGTTAAGACTTCTTGCTTTCACATGTGTAACTGGGTACTAAACCCAGAACCTTTATACTGAAGTACATCTCAGCCTTTTTAGACAGTCTCTTCTAAGTTAAATTGCTCAAGCAGAGCTCACACTTGTTATCCTCCAGCCTCAGTCTTCCCGACTCTTGATTACAGGTTCATACCATCATGCCTGGCTTCTAGTTCTGATCACTCCTCCAAGGACTGTTAACCTCCCAGTCTTGATTTGCCAAGTTTTGAAAAAAATGGGTCCCTCATGCCAGGCATGGTGGCACACACCTGTATCTCAGTACTCAGGAGGCCGAGGCAGCAGGATAGTTGAGACCAACAGGATATAAAGTGAGCTCAAGGCCAGCCTGAACTGCATAGATTATCTCCAAAAAGCCAAAATATATAATAAAAAGGGTCCCAAAATACCTTTCCAGTTTCATCTCCTGCATTCTTTCTGCAAAGTCTTCATCGGCCTTTAACTTATAGGAGTAGGGAAGGGGATCTTGGATTTCCTGTCTTCCTACATCAGCCTCCAGTAGGCCAGTCCAATTAAGTAAGTACTAATAGGCATGTGCCACCAAGCTAGGCTTACTTCATCTTTAAAAATGGGAGGTAATAGGATATTTTGCTACAAGTTTTTATCTTTACAAAAAAAAAACTGACTTTAGCTATTTAACATAACTAAAAATTTTAACATCAAACTATATGTAACATTTTTAGTAGGTGTTTACTTGAATATACTAACCTTCAGTTTTGCTTTAAAGGTTCATTAACTTCACTGAAACACCATAAAGATGATATTTCCATCATCAAAACTGGAATGGAATGTGGTCTCAGTTTAGATGAAGAAAATATAGAATTTAAAGTGGGAGATGAAATTATCTGTTATGAAGAAAAGGAAGTTCTAGTTAAGACTTCTTGGAATCCAGGATTTTAAAATGAATTAAAAATGTCAACTAAGTGATTGTGTTATATTATTTATATAACAGCTAGCTTCTGGTACAGTGCCTGCTTGGCAAGCAAGAGGCTGTTTCATTCCTACTACCACACACATCCAACCCCATCAAGGACTGCTTGAACCTGGTCTTTTTTGGTCACAATATTTTTCAGAAAACAAAATGGTTAACAATATTTCAAGGATTTATCATGCAGTTTTAACCCATGGCTTTGTTCCCTTAACCTGCAGATACCATGTAGATACTCAAGATACTGTTCTGAATGAATTGGCACTTTGAAATTGTGTATCAAGTATGATAGTGGAACTAAAGGGCTTTCACATACCTTTTACTTTCAGAAATATTGGACAGTCTTAATTCACCCAGGCTAGGCATTTGTGATACTTTTGCCTCAGATCCCCAGAAAGCTGGCTTACCAATGAGCAATGCCACACCAGATTTGCTAGAGCTTTTTTGATGCAAAGCCTTACTGGGATGGAGGTGGCTTTCTCTATTCGAGTAGGTGAGGCAAGAAGCCTGCTAGTCAATTTTTTTGATCACTAGGATAGAACCCACAAAGGAACTACCTAACCTGTATTATGTAGCACTGAGATCAAGAAACCGATTTCACTATTATGAAAAGATCAAGCTCTTCCCATGAAATGAAACACTCTTCAATATCTATAATCTGTGAACACAACACACTATACCCAGAAGCAAAATTTATGATGGCAGAAGCACATGGTGGGTAGTGTAAAAATGACCCATCAGTTTTTGATGCTTAAAACATTAACTTAGGCAATAAAATTCAACTGCTAAATGTTAGCTGAAGTTTTTTATTAACTCATAATTACTTGTCTTCTGGTTTGTTGAAGCAGTAAGTCAGACAACACTTGCCACAATAATGTCTGTCAAAGTGGCTGGCCATAAAAACTCCTGCACCACATTCATCTGAGGGGCACTCTCGACGAAGACGACTAATTTTGCCATTTTCATCCACCTGAAAAGTATACATCTGTGTCAGATAACATACACAAATTCTTAAGTATAACTTAAATAACTTAAATATCTTTTAAACACTGCTAGTGGGTTTTGTGTGTGTGTGTGTGTGTGTGTGAGGCCAGCTTGGCAGGCCCTGGATTAAACCCCGGGCCCCTGCTTGCAGGCACTTTAATCCAGTGAGCTATCTGGCTGGCCCATCAGTAACTTGTCTTTTTGAGACAGGATCTTGCTATGTCCTTCAAGCTGGCCTTGAGCTCACTTTGTAGCCCAGGCTGGCCTGGAACTCGCAATGATCCTCCTGCCTCACTCAGCCTTCTGAGTGCTGGGATTACAGGCATGCACCACCAAGGTCAGCTTCACCAAAAACTGTAACAGATGAGTTTTAAAACAAAACTTTGGGCTGGGGAGATGGCTGAGTGGCATAAGTGCTTCCCTGGCAAGTAAAAGGGCCTGAGTTCAATCCCTGGTTCCGTCAAAAAAAAACAAGACCAAAAAACCCCAAAACTTTGCCAACTGGTAGACGAAGCCCAAAGAATACTGATCTTGATGCAAACTCAGAATCCTACTTTGGAGCTAACAGGAAACTGAATCCCTAAACGGGAAAAAGAGTAGATAATGGTGGATTTTCAAGTGCTGTATTTTCCCTAAGAAAACAGTGAAAAATTACTGTTTCCATATAAACCATGTAAAACAGGCTCACCTTATAGTATTTTAGGACAGCCAACTTAACCTTCTTTCTCTTATGCTTATTCTTCTTGGGAGTGGTATAAGACTTCTTCTTCCTTTTCTTAGCACCACCACGGAGTCTCAACACAAGATGAAGAGTAGACTCCTATTCAAGATGGAAACAAATTTATGGTGCTTAATAGAGCAGTATCATGCGTCTTCTAGTTTCTGTGAAAAATAATGCTTCTCAAAAGTTTAGTGATCATCTAGGAATTTGCCAATCTAATGCTATTTTCCCCGTTTTTTGTATGCAGATTAGAAAATTTCTCAAGAATTTTTACGAGAATGCTTTCCCCTCAAACAAACCTTTTGAATGTTGTAATCAGACAAGGTACGTCCATCTTCCAGCTGCTTACCAGCAAAGATCAGCCTTTGCTGATCAGGAGGAATTCCTGATGAAAAAAAAAAAATTAAGTCACTGTTATATCCTGGAGCCCTTCATTAAATATGCAAATACGCCCAGCACCTTCAGGTAAACAAGTGTGTTTCTATAACCATTTTCCTGAAGAGCAAACACTTTTTGTTTGGAAACAATCTATGCAGGCTGGCCTCATCTCGCTGCAATCCTCCTCCCTCAGCCTCACTTCTGGGACTACAGGCCTAGTCCAACACGCCCAACTCAACCACAAAGTACTACTTGCCTTCCTTATCCTGGATCTTGGCCTTTACATTTTCTATAGTGTCCGAGGGTTCAACCTGTAAGATTTAAAACCGAAGTGTGTTTGTTAAACAGGATGGAACTAGAACACTCATTTAATGCAACACGTACAACAGAACCTAACTGAAGCCCACCCAGAAGAATTCACACTGAGGGGCAACCTGATCCCCCGCCCGGCCCCCTCCGGCCCGCGGCCCACGTGCTCGCGGCGCCCGGCCGGAGGCGCCAGCTCGCAGGTCCCTGGCGTTTCTCGGGCTGAACTACGCGGAAGGGGGCAGCTTCCAGATACCCAAATTCAGCCCTTAGCTCTTCACCAGCAAAACACCCTCAACACAAGGCTTGGCCTCAGAACTCAAACTCGGAAACGTGTTCTAAAGCTTGAAAAGCAGCGCTGGTCCCGAAATCCACCTCAGGACTTTAGTCGGGTCTGGGCTTCCTCACACGCCTGAGCCATACCTCGAGCGTGATGGTCTTCCCCGTAAGGGTTTTCACGAAAATCTGCATCTTGGCGGCGGCTCCACCTTAATTAGATTTTTTTAAAATGGTGGGTTAGAAGGATGGGTAGGGGAGAAGGCGATGCACAAGACACAGGCCGCACACTAGCCGCGGAGAAGACACTCACCACAGATGGCGGATCCGAAAGGAAGGGCGCCTCGCGGGCCCACAGACTATCCCAACCGAAGGTCCCACCCCTTAGGTGGCCACAGCAGATGCCTGGCTGCCGTCATGGAGGCTGTCTAACCCATTGCCAGATTAGGTTGTGAGCTTTTTTTTTTTAAAGTCTAGGCTAATTTCTCACTTTGGCCTTTAGAGTACTTTCAAAATAATACTTTAACAATTTCAAAATGTTTTAAAAAGAGTTTTTTAGAGGACGGGGGTGGCGGCGCACGCCTGGAATCCCAGCGCTGGTAGGCTGATAACAGGCGGATCACTACGAGTCCGAGCTGCGTAGTGAGACCCTGTACCAAACACATTAAAAAAAAGATTTTTCAAACAGCCGACGAGGCTAAAAGGGTCTTATAAGTGGAGTGAGAATGGGCAAAAAAGAAGGAAATGGAAGTGCATTTTGGGAGTTGTAGTTTTCCCGTGTTGTCTTCGCAAGAGGACTACTTATCCCAAGATGCCATTCGCCACCCCTAGATTCCACAGTTACTGTCTCCAAGCGCCGGAGTTCTGTTAGGAGAAAGGGATCCAGGTGAGACGGTGCAGAGGTCACGGTTTCAGCCAGGGTGGAAGTTATTAAAAGAAAGAGTTTAAGAGGCAGGAAAATGGTGTGGGACGTGGAAGTGTCGTTCATCCGTTTACAGAGCCTCGGGAGGCGGAGGATTATCGATCAGCTAGATGCGTTCTGGGCTTCTAAGAGAAAGCAGTGCCTCTGTGGCCTACTCCAGGAAAGCTGAAAGATAACAAAATATTAAAAGTGGGCCTTCAACCTTTTCTTTCCTTGCTGTAGCCCCCGCCTCGCTTCGAATTCCCAAGTTTTGTAGTGTGAGGAAAGTTTGGGTCGGGTATGTCACTCCTTATAGTGTGAAACAGTTCAATATAAAGACATTTTCAGGACTTTCCTAGGGTTTAAATGGAGTCATAAGGGAAAGAAACCTGTTCAGTGGTTACTTAGTTGTAGAATTTACAAATTTGGACATGGAAATGTTGATGAATCTAAAAGGATAGTTTTGGAGTATGTATAGCAACTTATACCCTTGCCCTCACCTTTCTTCAATCCACAAACTTCCTCCTGTACCCTCTTAAATGCCTTCTTTTTATCTCCATATACAAATTCATTGTTCCTTAATTTTGTCGTAGAGGGATCCAGCATCTGTTTGCTTTGCTGTTTTCCAGTCTTCCCCTTTTTCTAATCCACCTTCTCTGTTGCCTTCAATAATATTCATTCCCAAGAAAATGAATACTCACTTTCAAATACTTTAGGTTTAGCATACAATGCAAATTCCTTCGTATGACAGTCACCTTCTGCCGTCCTTACAACTTGATCTGCTAAACTGATAACTCACTCATTTTACATTTTAAAACATTAAGTATACTGTTTCTTGCCTTACTCTTGCATGCTTTAGCATTTCTGAATAACCCAGTCCTTTTCTTGTGCCTTTTTTTGTGCTGTCGTTTGCCAATTAGTCTCCACCTTTAAAACAAAATTTAAAAGTGTTAATGCCCATTGTCTCGAACTTACTCCTGTTGATTGAACTCACTTTCAGGTTTTTGTTCCTACTGTTGGAGTGGAATAGGTCTTGTAATGGTCATTAATGTCTTCCGTGTTGCAAAATTCAGTGGTCATTTCATCTTATTTGATGTAAACGGTCTTTTACACAGTTGATCAATACCTCCACCTTTGAGACATTTTCTTCAGGGCACTTCATTTACTTCTACCACTCTAGAAGCTATTTTTAGTCTCCTATTGCTTACTCTCTTGAATCACCAGAACTCTAAACTCAAGAGTGCTCAGTTCTATGATCTTTGCTTAGTCATATTTTCTAGGTTGTTATGCTGTAGTAACATTTAAATACCATTTATATGCAGATGACTCAAACTTACTTTTCAGACCACTTATATTGAACTTTATTTTCAATTTGGAAGCAGATACTTTATTAACTGACCAGATCATAAAAACACCATGGTAGATACCTTAGTTCATACTTCTTATAAGTCTTTGATCTGCTCTTCCCTATTTCTAGCATCTCCACGTTCCACAAAATGGGTGGCCTTTTTCTTCATTCCACCTCGAGGAGATGATAACTTGAATGGCCACAGGAAGTTATTTGCCTCTTTGAAGCATTTTCCAACAGTGTAGATCTCACGAACCAGATCCTCCATGCAGATGATTCCATATTTGCCAAGAGATCAAGCAATCAATGAATTATCTGTCAAGGCAATTCACTTCTTATTGATTTTGCCATAGCCACACTTGTATATTAGTTTGTTCACTGACTTCAGCTTTGGGTACCCCCATGCAATGTATGGCTGCACAATTCTCAGCATGTTAATTGAAGCCTTGCTGAGCTTAACAAAGATACCATTGGAAGATTTGGCGAAGGCAAAGAAGTGGCAACGTCTTGTGGACCTTGGGGCTGACA
This sequence comes from Octodon degus, assembly GCF_000260255.1. Taxonomy (NCBI): domain Eukaryota; kingdom Metazoa; phylum Chordata; class Mammalia; order Rodentia; family Octodontidae; genus Octodon; species Octodon degus. The sequence continues at coordinate 12,310,511 of NW_004524624.1, read as the reverse complement.
CCATTGATCCCCCGGATCCAGATGACAAATGCTAGTTTGGGCTCTGCAGGGACATAGAAGTTGCCAGCTTTTCTCGCCATCCTAGCCAATCGGATCTCAGTTCTGTACATCTGTCTGTACTCCTTATGATAATGCCTGGCTTTTTCATAGATGAGCTTCCTCCTCGCCTTGCAAAACATCTTCTGGGCAAACTTCTTTCTCAGGCGCTTTATCTTCAGTTCTGCGAAATGTCTTCGCTTTTTTTTTTTTTACGGGTTTCTGGCACATCAGGAACCCCCTTTTTCTTCTCTTCTACACCCTCCATAGTTCTAGCCAGAAAAGAGCTATATTGAACTTCTTATTCGCGTATCCAGCTGTCTAGTCAACATCTGAGGATAAATTGCTCTTCCCATCTCCATAATAGAAATTTTAATTTTTTGACTTGAGAAGGCCAGAAACATTATGGACACCCTTATTGTTGTTTCATACCCTACATCTATCTAATTCCTAGGCAAATTTTGACTTTACTTTTGTAATATGTGCAAGAACACTTCTCCCTACCACTGTTAATACCTTGTTTCAAGCCACCATCTTTTGCATAGATTATCACTTCCTAACCATACTTCCAGCTTTGACCTTTGTTACATCTAATCTGTTTTCTACAGAGCAGTTGGATGATTCTTTAAAATGGAATGCAGCTGTCACTCTTCTGTGTCCCATCTCATGCATGCACTGGGACAAATGGAGGCCCCAGTCCAGCTCATTGCTCATCCTGCCTTTTTCTAGACTACGCAAAGATGCCCAATAGGCTGGAAGTATTTCCTATATGATGTGACAGCTGCCTCTCTGACTTTGCTTCCCCTCTGATTCTCTTCTAGCCGTACAGGCCTTGCTGTGCTCTCACACACTGTCCCATCTGTGGCCTTTGGACTTGCTGTTCTCTTTGCTTCAACAGCTTCTTCCAGAAATCTACATAATCTGCCTTTTTCAGGTTTGTGAAATAGTTGCCTTGCCAGTGAGTGCTTTTGTCTTTCTTGCCTGTATAAAATAACATGCTCCTAATTTCCTCACTCTCTCCCTCTTACCTTGTCTATTGTTTTCCATTAAACTTCCCCCATCTGTCTCACGTTTTTCACTTATGTGTTGTCCATCTCTACTTGAATGTAACCTTTATGAGGGTTTATTCAATGCTATTTCTCTATTGTCTAGAATAGTGGCACCCAGCCCTCAAAATATTTATTGAATAAGTAAATGTAACAATTTAAGAATTATCCTAAATATTTTACCAGGTCAATTATGGTGACCCTTCTAGAATTTCAGTGGTACACACAACCCACTGCAGCAGAGGTGCCATACATTTGCCATCACTGCGCTAGTTGTTTCCTCTAACATTTCCACCTCCTCTTGCAGGTTAGTGAGATGCCCCTCTGGGCTTTGGTGCGACTGCTGTTGTTTCTTCTGTGCCCTGTAGCAACAGCTCATATATTAGATTTAGTAGGTTTGACTGGGATCCCAAGTGGCTTGTTTTTAGTGTATCCCCAAGTGTCTAATAGGAATGAATGAGTAAATGTCAAAGTTATTTGGTATAAGATGCTAAGGAACAACTGCTTTATGTTCTGGCTTGGAAGGGCCATAAATCACAATTTCTTCTGATCAAATAAGATTATTGTTTAGTAATATGGCAAATATTTGAGACCTAGTGCTAGAAATTATTGGAATGCATATGGGTGGGGGTGGGATAATGGGAAATAAAAACAGTTTAGTTCCTGATGTTTACAAACTTAGAGTCTCATGTGAGATACAGAGAATGTAAACAAGGAGTCCATAATACAGTATGATTGAGTGATAGTACCATGGTAGGGGAAGTGTGTGACACTGTAGGAGAGAACATGGCAATGACGTTTCACCAAGTATAAGGGAATCCAGGGCAACCTTCCTGAAACTGTGAGAGCAGAGACTGAAGAATGAGTAAAAGCCAAGTGAAAGAGAGTGCTAGCGTGTATTTGGGGTAGGGTGGGCGGTGCAGAGGGACAGAGGTAAGTGTAATGTGCTGTGAGGGTGAATTATATAAGACCCTAGGTAAAAGCAGGCACAAAGAGGTGTGGAGCTGAGGGCTGTGGCATGATGGACAAGGACATGAAAAACGAGTAGAGAGCATTACTAGATGCAGCAGGAGCTTGGGTTTTATCGTAGGGGTCGAGGAGAGCCACTAGTACTCAGATATGACTACCTGCTCTCCATTGATCACACCCATTCCTTCCTCATTTGAATCTTACCTTGTACTATGCAAAATTGTATTATTTGTAGTCTCCTTTTCTTGCTATGTTGTGAGCTTCAAGGAGCCAGGATTTTGTCTTATTTATTTGGTAAATAGAATAACTTTATGTTCATTTGTAAATTGCCTATTTCTTACACAGTGTATCAGCAGAAAGATAAATTTAGTGAAGCCAGGCCTGATGGCACATACCTGTAATCCCAGCACTTAGGGGGCGGAGACAGCAAGTTTGAGGCCAGTCTGGGATGTATAGCGAGCCCCTGGCTTAAACAAAATGCACTTAGTCTTTTTAAAAAAAGTTTTTATCTTTATTAGTACATTTTTGCAATACACAACAAATACATTCCTTGTGAGGAGTTGCTACATGTGTATAACATACCTTCATTCTTTTTTATATCACTCTCCTTTTCCCTGCTCCATCTCTTAGTGCCCTTCAGTTTTGACAATGATCTGTCTCCTTATTACCTATTATCTCTTCTTTTGCACTTTTAAAAGATATTTTGAGCTTATAGAAGAGCAGCCATGCAATATTTAAACTTAAATGTCTGATTTCATCATGATCTTAGGTGCATCTATTTTCCTGTAAGAGACTCAAGTTTAGCTTTATGGAAGAGTAGTACTCCATCCTGTATAAATACCACATTTTTTTTATCTAGTCATGTATTGATGAACATATAGGCCAAGATTTGGTTATTGTTGGTTGTACTGCTACTAGCATGGATGTGTCTGTATCATTGTAATATGATGTCTTTAACTCTTTTGGGAGGATACCTAGAAGGGAAAGAGGTGGGTCAAATGGAATTTCTATTATTTTTCTTTTTTTTTTAATTTTTTTAATTTATTTATGTGTGTGTGTGTGTGTGTGTGTGTGGCCAGCTCAGCCCACCGGGGGTCAGGGCTGGCTGGCATGTGGTGCTGGGGGATTGAACTGCGGTACCTGTGCTTTGCTAAACTTGTTCTAAGTAGGTGCTTTAGACCACTGAGCCATCTCACCAGCCCCTCTATTATTTTTCTGAGGAAATCCCATAGTGATTTCTATAGTGGTTGTCCTAGTTTACATTCCTACCAACAATGTAGAGTGATTTCTGTTTCCCAAAGCCTCACCAGCATGTTATTACTTGGGAAGATGGTCATTCTTTTTGGAGTAAGATGGAATCTTTTTTTATTTTTTATTTTAATTTTAGGGAAGGGTCTACAGGGTATTCAGGGTCTCACTACTAGATTGGACTCATAGTGATCTGCCTGTTTACAGCTTCCCAAGAGCTGGGATTACAGGCCTGGGCCACCACACCCAGTCTCAATTGCCTACTCAGTTTGCCCCAGGGGCGGGGCCAGCAGGGCAGGCCTGGGGATCAACCCTGGTCCCTGTGCCTGCTTGTAGGTGCTTTAATCCGCTGAGCTATTTAGCTGGCCCTTCTTTGATCCATTTTGATTTTAGTTTATTGCGTGTTAAGATACACAGATCTAGATTCAGTCTTCTGCATGTGGATAGTCAGTTTCCCCAGCATTTATTAAAGATGCTGTCGTTCTTCCAATTTATGTTTTTGGGTTCTTTGTCAAAGATCAGAGAGTCGAATATGCCTTGGCTTGTTTCTGCCTCCTCTATTCCATTTCATCGATCTCTAGGTGTATTGTGTGCCAGTGCCAGCTGAGATTGTACTGCCTCCTGCTTTTCTCATGTTGCCCAGATGATGGATTATAGGATTGTTTGGCGGAACTGGAGATTGAACTCAAGCCCTTGCGCTTCCCAGGCAGGCACTTATTCTACTGAGCTATCTCCCCGGCCCGGATTGCTGTTGATATTTTGATTGGAATTGCACTGAATCTGTATGTCAGTTTTGGTTTATAGCCATTTGGGCAATGTTGGTTTTCCCTGTCCAGAAACAGAAGACACGTTGCTATTTTCTGATGTCCTCTTCAGTCTCATTTTCAGAGTACTGTAGTTTTCATTTTACGGGTCCTTCACTTCCTTGGTTACATTAATTCCTAAGTATTTAATTTTTCATGCTATTGTAAATGATACTGTTTTCTTAATTTCTTAGCAAGTTCATTACTGGTGTACAGAAACACTTGATTTTTATGCTGATTTTTATTTATTTTTTAAACAGAAAAGAGCAACAACAAAGTCTCCACCAAAACAAAGACATAAAACAATAAAAAATACAGAATTTCAAAACAAGATAATAAGAAATTAACAATGGTTATATTACATACTGTTATCTTCAATGTAGTTACTGAATACAATTATTAATCCTTGGAATCTTTTTGTGGAAGTTTTTTTTATCTTCTGTGTAAAGGATATGTCATCTACAAAAAATAATAATTTGACTCTATACTTATGTGTCTCTCTATATCACTTTTACTTCTTCTTCTTTTTTTTGTTTTTGGTAGAACTGGGGTTTGCACTCAGGGCTTTGCATTTGCCAGGGAAGCACTTGTTCTACAGAGCCATCTTCCTGGTCCCCACTTTTACTTCTTCTTCTTTTTTTTTTTTTTTTGAGTTGTGTAGCCCTTTATTAGCAACTAAAATAGAAAGTATCTGTTGTACAACATGGGTAGTAATTGTCTATAATTTGAGATTTATTATATTCTAACACAGATCACTTATAAATGCAATTTCTTTATTAAAAAGCTTCCATCCTTTTTTTGTTTATGTACAATTTGCAAAACTATTCTGAAAGCAGAGTATATGTGCACAAGTCTGCAAAGAGTGCGAATCTGGTATACGGTAAATGCTTTACAAGTTACTCTCAGAAAACTGCCTGCCACAAGTGGGCCTTTACACTGTGTTTTTTAATCAAAATATTTTTGATCTCAACCCTCCTTCCACCATCCAAAACTATAAAGCATTTTTTAATGAGTTGAAATTAAGGAGGACTATACCTACTAGAAAAGGAGAGAAGAAAGTTCTATTAGTTTGAGCTTTCAGAATCCCCCCAAACCAGAACCAGTATCTTGGTAAGGGCTAGGCTGGGACCCTGGACAGAGTATGAGTATGTGCCGGGGGCATCCCGGAGGATTCAGAGCTTCAGTGGACCGTGAGTGCTCCAGCTGCATAACTCACTGAGCTGTCTTGCCGGTTTCTACACTAGCTTGACTGGGCGTAATTCAAAAAGGAAAAGCTCATATTCATTCCATTCTTCTGGAGCTCTGTGGTAGCATTTAATAACACCCTAATGGGATGTCTTCACATATAGTATTATGGTATTGCTTCAAGTAATTGCTAAAGGACACAGGATCTAATTGTTCTATAATTCTCATACCCGTTTTATCTAGATGTTCAATGGATCTATAAATCTCCCCCTGGGATTCATCATAGTAACTGTAACAGAACCTTTGACCCCAATGGCAGAAATCAGAAGAAGCCACAAAGAGATTACTAGGATCCACTAGATATTTACTGAATATCTAGTTTTCCGAATTCCTGTTCTTTTGACTCACTCAGAGCTCCAACCAGTACAGGAATAATAGTAAACTCATCCTCATGGCTTTCCATGGCTTTAGCTGTGTAAGACAAATGCATTTCAATATGGTGTTCATCTTCATCTGTTTGCAGAGACATACGTTCAAACATTCCTGTTTTCCATAGTTCTCCATAAATCTTTTGGTCAATGCACAGGTCATAGAGAGGTGTCCTGTATATATCCACACTAGACAGTGCACATGATGCAAAGGCCTGAGGATGAAAATTCTTTGGATAATAGATGGATCCACCTGTTTGTAAGCATGGGCAGCACAAGACCCACAATATGTGTACCCTGCATGGGGTGCAATAATGGCTCTAGCAGGTCTTTTTGTAGATTGTACCTGTGAAAGCCAACCTTCTAGCTGTGCATTCAGCTGCGAACCTGAGGCTGTGTACCAGCTCCCGGCGTGACTGGCTTCCTGGCAGACCACTTGGTTGGACATCTTGAAGCCTGTGCTGCCTATGGTGCACGAGGATGAATGAGGAGGAGGCGGCGGCAGCCCACTTTTACTTCTTTTTCTTGTCTGATTCCTGAAGGCTCTAGCTAATATTTCAACAGGAGTGGTGATATGGACATCGTTGTCTTGTTCATAATTTTAGAAGGAAATTTTTCAGGTTTTTTTCATGTAATATGATGTTGACAGTAGGTTTGTCATGAATGGCTTTTCTGAGATTAAGATAATATCTTTCTGTACCTGTTAGCCTTTAAAATCATGGGATTTTACAATCATGACTGGATGTTGGATTTTGTCATATGTTTTCTTCAGCAACTATGAAAATGATCATGTGGTTTTTGTCCTTGCTTCTGTTTATGTAATATTTTATGGCTGTCAATTTGCATATTTTGAACCATCCTTGCATTTCTGGGATGAAGCAAAGTTGGATATTGTATGGTTTTTGTTTTGTTTTGTTTTGTTTTGTTTTGTTTTGTTTTGTTTTGTTTTTGTGGTACCAAGGATAGAACTTAGGACCTTTCCAGGCAAGCTCTTATTCCACTGAGCTATCTCCCTGGCCTTATATGTTTGATTATTTGTTGCTGTTTTTCAGTATTTTATTGAAGATTTTTGAGTCTGTATTCATTAAAGAGCCTATTAGTCTCTTTTTTAGTTTGGTCCTTGTCTGATTTTGGAATCATAGTAATGCTAGTGCCCAAGAATGACTTTGAGAGTACTCTTTACTTTTCAACATCACTAAAGAGTTTTTATTTTTTATTTTAATATTTTTAAAGTATTTATTATTTATTTATTACAAGGTCTTGCTACCCAGTTCAGACTCATAGTGATCCTCCTGTCTCAGCCTCTGCAGTGCTCGGATTACAGGTGTGTGCCACCATGCCCAGTTTTATGGTTAGCTCAGTGCCTGCACGACATGTGGTACTGGGGATCAAGCCCAGCTCCTTGTGCTTGCCAGGCAGGCACTTAGACCACTAAGATATTTCTCCAGCCCATTAAAGAGTTTGAGAACCATTGAAATTAGATCTTCTTTGAAGTTCTTGTAGAAGTCAATGGTAAAGCCATAGGGTTTTGGGCTTTTCTTAATTGGTTTTTACTACTGCTTCAGTTTCATCATGCTAGCCAAATATTTTATGTAGGTCAGTGGATTGAATAGCTCAGTGGATTAGGGGCCAGGGGTTCGATTCTGGGCCTGCCGTGTAAGTCCCGCACCCAGGGCACGCTGAGCGGGCAATTGAGACTGGGCATGGTGGTGCGCACCTGTAATCCCAGTTCTTGGGAGGCTGTAAACAGGAGTCTGATCTAGTAGTGAGACCCTGAACACCCTGTAGACCCTTCCCTAAAATTCAGTTTCATTGACTGTTATTGGATTATTTGGGGTTTTAAAAACTTTATTCAGTTTTGGTATTCATATGTATCTAAGAATTACTAATCTTGATCTCAGCATTGTTCAATATGATATTTGCTTTCATTTCTAGTTGCGTTTATTTGGGTCTTTACTTTTTTTTGGTAAGATTAGCTAAATGTGTCTGTATTGTTTATTCTTTTGAAGAATCAGCTCATTGATTCATTGATTATTTCTATTAATTATCTAATTTCAAGTTCATTAATTTCTGTCCTGATATTCATCTTCTTTGTACTGTTTTTGAATTTGGATTGTTCTTGTTTTTTAGGAACTTTAATTGTGTCGTTAGATTATTTTTTGGGGCTCACTTTTTTTTTTTTTTGCTTTTCGGGACAGGATCTCACTGTGTGGTTTTGGTCGGCCTTGGGTTCACTTTGTAGCTCTCTTAGTAGGCCAGGCTAGTCTCAAATTCATAGTGATGCCCCTGCCTCAGCCTTCCTTGTGCTGGAATTATAGGTGTGTATCACCACTCTTGGCTTCACTCTATTTTGTGATGTGGGTATTTCTAGACATAAACTTTCACTGTTAAGACTGCTTTTATTATGTTCCATAAGTTCTGATATGTTGTAGTGGCATTATTGTTAAGAGTTTAGGAACTATCTAATTTCTTCTTTGATTCATTGATTATTCAAAGTGTATTGTTAGTCAATAACTTCTGAGGATAACCCACTAATATTATAGACTGCTAGACAGTGTTAGATTGTTTACCTGAATTCAAACACCTGTAGTATTTAGATGCCAATAGAATATCCACCTCTGACAGGACAAAAAAAAAAAGGGATACAAAGGAACGATCATTTTTTATTTATATATGCAAAATAGGATAAATATACAGCTACTTTTGCTTAATTCGATGAGAAGAAAGAGGTGTACTAATAGTGTTTGGACAGGATATCCTGTCTGCTTCTTGTACTATGGATAACCACTGAGAAGATAACAGTGTTCAATGTATTGATTATCAAAAAAAGTGTATTGTTTAATTTTCATGTTTGCATAATTTCTGTAGTTTCTTTTGCCAGTGATTTCTGGTGTGGGATAATTTTGATTGCTTTGCATTTATGTAAGCATGGTTTGTGGGCTAGACTGTCATCTCTTTTGGAGGAAGTTCCAGGGCGGGGGAGATAGCTCAGTAGAGGTCTTGAGTTCAATCCCTGGTACCGCAAAAAAAAAAAAAAAAAAAAAAAGAGAGAGAGAAAGTTCGTCTGCTGTATTCTGTTGCTGGGTGAAACACTGTAGATATCTATTAAGTTCATTTGCTCAAGGGTGTGGTTCAACTCTGATAATTCTTTTTTTTGATATTTTGCCAATTTGATCTATTTCTGATAGTGGGGTGTTGAATTCCTCCACTATAATTGCATTGATGTTTATCTGGTATTTTAAGTTCAGTGGTATTTGTTTTATAATGGATGTGGTGCTGTTTAGTGCCTGTATGTTTGTAATTGTTATCTCTTCTGGTTGAATCATTTCCTTAATCAGTATGAGTTGACCCACTTTTTGCCTCTTCGGATCATTTTGGCTTGAAGTCTACTTTGTCGGGAAGTAGGATAGCTACTTTTGCTTGCTTTCAGACTTCTGTTGCATGGAATATTGTTTTTTATCCTTTGAATTTTTAATCTATAATTTCTTTTTGGATTAAATGTGTTTCTTATATACAGCATACATTTGGCTTTTTTTTTTTTTCTTTTTTGTACAGGGTCTATAGGGTCTCACTATGTAGATCGGACTCATAGTGATCTGCCTGTGTTCGGCCTCCCAGAAGCTGGCATTAAGGCCTGTGGCCCCAGGCCCAGTCTCAATTGCTGTGCCGTGGGGGCGGGGCCAGCATGGCAGGCCCAGGGACGGAAATCCGCCCCCCTGCGCCTGCTTGAAGATGCTTTAATCCACTGAGCTATTTTACCAGCGACGAGCTTCTAGTTTATCTCTCAGTTTCCTCTCAGTTCTTGGATCTACTTTTTTTTTTTTCCTCTTCACCAGCTTATTTTCTAAATGTCTTGTTGATGATTGGTATTGTACCATTTTTTTTTCTCTTCCTACATTTAATCTCTTAAACTTCATAAATTTTTTGGTGTCCTCCTATGTATGACCAGCAGGTTACATATGTCATTTCAGATAGCCAGCTATCATTTATATTGCCAAGTATCATAAAATCAAGTTAGGAGTTTCTTCATCACAGCATCACTTATGCTACTGAAAATGTGCCAGAGTCTGGTGCACAATTGTGAAATGTCATACCATGAAATACCATGCAATCTTTAGAAGTTGTTTTTGAAAACATTTAACACATGGAAAAATGTTTCCAATATTAAGTGACAATTTCGAATTCACGACTGACTTTAAAATTTGATCTTGGGCTGGAATGTACCTCAGTAGTGGAGTGCTTACATCTAGTACCACATTCAAAAAAGAATAAGAATTTGATTACAATTTTAATAACAATTGAAAAGAGATATATGTTAATATTAAATGATGATTAGTAAGATACTTTTTTTTT
>NW_004524624.1:12289576-12300343 GCF_000260255.1 Octodon degus | reverse complement strand
GAGATATATGTTAATATTAAATGATGATTAGTAAAGAACTTTTTTTTTTTTTTTACTAATTTTCTTTGATTTATTTTATATGCATATTTTTCTGTACCAGAGATTGAATCCAGGCAATGTTAAGCTACATCCCCAGGCCTTTCTGTTTATTTAAGGCAGTTTCTCACTAAGTTGCCCAGATTGGCCTTGAACTTGAGACCCTCCCGTCAAGCCTCCCAGGTAGCCATGATTGCAGGCATCACCACTAAACAGGACTATTTTCCAAATTTCATGCCTTGAACATACAGTTCTGTAATCGGAGGGAAGTTAAAATGTTTTATCTTGCCAGACATTATAAAGTGAGCCAAGGGTTCTGTTTGATATTGTGAGTAGATCCTAGGTACTCACTTCTGTGTCCAACTTCAGTTGGATGATGATTCTTTGCTAGCAGAATCTACTGGAGTACATAATATATCTGCTTGAGTAGCACACTCTGAAAGGTACAGGTATCTGACATTATTGAGGAATAAATTTTTTTTTTCTTTCATGGGGCTGGAGATTAAATGTAGGACTTGGCACATGTAAGGCAGATGCTCTGACCTTGAGCTGTATACGCACCCTTGGTAGGTAAAATTTAAGAGAAGTTCTACCTCTTACTTTTTATAGTGCTCTCATGTTAAGGATGATAATTATAATAAAATTTATCATAAATACTGATTATAGCTCTGGTATCTTGGATACTGGGCCAGGTAAGCACTGGTATAGAGAGGTATTTGACCTTGTTTGTTATATCAACAGGATTAAGAATTTATTTTCCCATATGAAACATTAATGAAACACTAAGCTTCCTATTAGGAAGCAGTGAATTTCAATAATTATTTTTTAACCCACTTAAGCTGTCCTTACAGTTATTATTAAAATTAATATAATGGGGGCTGGCCAAATAGCTCAGCAGATTAAAGCACCTGCAAGTAGGCACAGGGGCTGGGGGTTCGATCCTGGGCCTACTGTGCCGGCCCCGCCCCCAGGGTGCTCTGAGAGGGCAATTGAGACTGGACTGGGCACGTACCTATAATCCCAGCTCTTGGGAAGCTGTAAACAGGCAGAGCACTATGAGTCCAATCTAGTAGTGAGACCCTGAACACCCTGTAGCCCTTCCCTAAAATTAAAAAAAAAATTAATATAATGGGACTGGGGATATAGCTTAGCAGCATGGCATCTGCCTGCTAGTATGAGGTCATGAGTTTGATTCCTGGTACCAAAAAGAAAAGTAATATAAAAAAATTTAAAAGGGTTGGGGTATAGCTCAGTGGTAGAATGCTTGTATAGCATGCATAATGCTCTGATTTTGATCCTCAGGACTGTTAACAAATAAATAAAAAAGAAAAGTAGGTGTGGTGGCTCAGACCTGTGCTCCCAGCACTCAGGAGACTAAGGCAGGACCATTGCCATAAGTTGAGGGCAGCTTGTGCTACACCATTAGTTCAAGGCCAGCCTAAAGTAATAGTGAGACCCTATCTTTTTTTTTTTTTTTTTTTTGAGTTGGAAAATAGCTCCAATTTTATTCATAAAATTATTAATCAAAAATTACAAGAATAGATTGACAGAGCCATGTATCAACGACCAAACCAGGAGGCAATGAGACATTCCAGAGACATCTTGAAAAGTTCCAGAGAAGCACAGGGTGGGCAGCATCTCCAGGTAAACCGCGACTGCACCACAGGTTGTATTCACTCCTGCATTTTCTCAAAGAGCTCTTCCTTGTGTTTGCCTTTCTCTTTTCCAGCTTGTGGAGACTTGGCTTTGCGTCCAGGCATCTTTTTTCTGTCTTTTTCCCGTTTTAGCCTGGTGATAACCACCCTGCCAGGGCGAATGCCCACACGGACGGTCGTGCCATTCGCGTTCTCATGCTGCTCCCGCTTGAGGTAGATGATGTATTTCTTTCTGTACACCTGAACGACCTTGCCGATTTGCTGACCTGTGTAGTGTCCTCGCACCACCTGGACCTCATCGTCCTTGCCGATGGGCGTGGAGCGGACGTTGTACTTCTGCGGCAGGTCCTTGGAATGAGGGGGAGACACGGTCTTTCGGTGCACGTGCAAGGGGCATTGAAGTGGCATTTGCTGCGGTCCGAGGTCACAAAAGGGTTGAACTTCATGGTTACAATCTACTAGGCCACGGCTGGTTCAGGATGGTGCCGAGACCCTACCTTAAAAAACCAAAATAGATAAAGAAATGAAAGTGTTGAGTTAAAATAAGAAATTATAGTTCATATGATATATATGAGAAAAGTTGTTGAGTAGAAAGGGACAGATTGTTAATTGAGCAGTATTTGGTGTATCATTGTCAGAGTTGAAACATGTATCAGAATTACGTAGACATTTTGATCTATATGTTGAAATATTTATCCATGGAATTTTTTTTTTCTGAAACAACTATACATTTTTACATTAATATTTGATTTCTAATTTTAATCCTTTAGATTAATTTATATTCTTTTTTTCCTTTCAGACTTGTTAAAATTTTGGGCTTGCGCCAAAACTGGTCAAGATTTAATGGTCCTCTGGCGAAAAGTGTGCATATTGTGACTGATGTGGGCCCAAGAAATGCATAAACATGCTGTTCTCCCTCCTATCATTAGCAAGAGTGACAAGGAATTCTTGGAGAGTATGCAAAGATACATAATTACGGAAACGGAAAGAGTGGGCTGTGATGAGAACGGACCTGCAGATGAGTATTACATTATCTACAGAAATGTGTTTGACAAGGTGTGGCAGTGCTCTTAAGATAAGGAGATTTTCAGGAAGATAGAAATTAATTGTCTTGCCAACTAATGCTCCTGCCTTACAAGTAACACTTATCGTTTCTCTACACTCTGCTTGTTTATGAGAAGTTCATCCAGTTTGTCTGAAAGAGATGAAAATGCAGCACTGGATTTATATTACCTGCTAACAAAAGTTTTCTTACGTTAGCTTCTCACGTCGATTTTTTTTTTTTTCTGGTGGCACTGGGGATTGAACCCAAGCCTGCAGACCCAGTTCTTTTTAGTTTAATTTTTATTTTAAGACAGACTCTTAAGTGGCCCAAACTTGTGATCTTCCTGCCTCAGCCTCCCAAGTAGCTGGAATTACTGACATGCACCACCACCTTGGGTTTAGCAAGCTATTTTGATGAACAATTTGTCTGTGCTCTCTGATTTCATTTTGACCCATTCATCTGAAGTTTGCATTCAGACCCTCATTCTTCATTGTTGTTGGGGTTTGTTTATGGTATCACTAAATCCTTCATTTAGATTTGATGTAGCACATTAAACAGACCTTTTGAGTCAGCCACAGTGACCTGTGCTTTTAGTTCAACTATTGTGGGGGCTGAGACTAGAGGATCCTTTGAAACCAGGAGACCAAGGACAGCCTGGGCAATTTGGTAAGAACCCTGGTTCAGAACAAATAAAATAGACAAATGGAAAAAGAAAAGCTTGGTTTAAAGATTGAGATATCTTATTGTTACAGGTTTAGACAAGCATGGTGAACAAGGGGTTTGACTAGCCTTAGAGGAAATACTAATGGAGATCACATTAAAAAGTGTTATATGCTGGGCCAGGGAAATAGCTCAGTAGAATAAGCACTTGCCTGGCAAGCTCAGGGTCCTGAGTTCAATTCCCGGTACCGGGAAAAAAAAAAAGTGTTATATATTTGTTGCGGCTCTTTTAAACTTTAGAAATAACTTTTCCTTCTAAACAATTACAGTTTTCTTATTGATTCAAATTATTTTGCCTTAAAAATATCCCTCCCGGGTCGGGGAGATGGCTCAGTGGAATAAGTGCTTCTGGCAAGCACAAGGGCCTGAGTTCAATCACCAGTTCTGGAAAAAAAAAAAAAAAATCCTTCCTTTGAAGAATGCCTGACAGTAAAATAAATCAACCTTCTTTCCTCTTTGCCTAGACCAAGTGCTTACTTTAAGACTTTAGCTAGCAAACTCTTGGTTTCTGAGTAAAACAGGCAAAACTGGAAATCAGTCTTTTATTTAATTTTTAAATATAACACCATAAATCTTTCTTTTTTAAAATGTATTTAGTACAGGGTCTACAGAGTCTTAATACACAGATTGGACTCTTAGTGATTCTCCTGTTTTCAGCCTTGCTAGTGCTGAGATTGCATGTGCACTCCACCATGCCCAGTCCCAGTCGCTGTCTCAGTGCACCCCAGGGGCTGGGCCAGCACAGCATGCCAGGGATAGAACCAGGTTCCTGCGCTCTGCCTAAGCAGCTCTTTAGTCCACTGAGCTATCTGGCTGGTCCTCTGCATCTTATTTCTTCTCTAAGTAAAAACTTAGTAGCGTAGCCAGGTGTGGTGGTATATTCCTGTAATCCCAACACTCTAGGAGGCTAAGGCAGGAAGAAAACTACAAGTTTGAACCCAACTTGGCTAACTTAGTGAGATTCTGTCTCAAAATAAAAAGTAAAATAGGGCTGAGGATGTAGCACAATGTGGAGGCCCTGTGTTCAATTTCCCAATAGCAGAAACAGTACTCTTATGTAAAAGAGGGTGTGAAGTCTTGATATGTACCTATCAATGGAATTAAGAAAATCGATATGTATAAATAAGAGTATACAATAGAGAAATGGCATGTTTGCTCCACTTTAATACAAAAAAAAATCTGTCTTTTGGAATTGGTACATTAGCAGGTTATCTTCCTTTTATATGTTGTGATGATCACTGATACTGTTGTGGTAAAATTCAGCCATATACATGCTCATGAGAAGCCAAGGACAGGAAGAAACAAGGCTTTTCTTGCTGGCAGGATGACACCCTGATGCAAAATCAGGGATTGTCGATGACCAGAGAACTTTTCACTGAGTTTTTATACATTTACAGGTAACCATGGTAACCACATTACCTCTTTTTGGAATTTTACAAAAATATCACAAAGTTTATGTTTCCTGAGAGTTTGTTAGTATGTTTAAATTTTAGATTATCTACGATTTGTTTTTTTGTTCCTTAGAACAATTTGTACTTCTTTTTTGGGTTTTATGGTTAAGAGGAAAGGAGGTGAGGAGCAACTCATCTAAAGTTTAAGTGACTTCTAAAATAGAGTTAAAAAGAGAATGGAGTCTCTGCCATGTCAATACTACTGTTGGTCTTGTAGTTATTAAGGAATGTATTGCATGAATGTTTAAATAAAGGTGTTACTTTGAATAGGTTTCATAAATATTGAGTCATGCTGAGACTTCTATGTGAAATCAGCAAAAGAACTTGCATGCCTGAATGCTGACTCACCAGAATTTTTCTTCCATAAAGAGCTGTTAGCTTTAAATTAGGGTAGCTATAGTGAAATCATTTTTCAGTTGGTGTTTGTAAATGTAATTCATAGAGAAAATAATGGGATTACCTAAAATAATATCTAGTTTTATAGTCTTCCTTTTCTCTTTTATTTCCAAGATTTCTGTCTGGACTATTTGTATGTTATGTGTAAGTTTACATTTATTTGATACTGTGAAGAATTCTGTTCTTCAGGACTGAGAGGCAATCTGAAATGGCCTAAATGTTTCTAGAAGAAAAACTATTTCTTCTAGCCTAGCTTCCTTTTCATTTTCACATTTGTTTCATTTTTAATGATCTGTAATTGTTTGTAAAGCTTTTTATTTGTATTCTTCTAGAAAAAATTCATTCCCATAAGCAGAAACAATTATATTTCAGGTAATAGAATATGTTACTGCATACAAATCCATTCTTACTTCAATCAAAAAAGAATATGATACCTTTATTGAAACAATAAAGGAACACCAGAGAACTGCATTTCATCTTCGTGGAAAACTAAAGGCTTTGGCAGCAGAGCCTACAGCTTTGGTACATCACCAAAGAAGAATAATCCAACTCAAAGAAAAGTGAGTAAATTAGTAAGTAGTTTAAAAGGCTATAATTATTACTTAATTATGATAACCAGTTAGTATAATTAACCAGTGGTTCTTATTCCTTTTAATTTTATTTTAAAAGCCATAGTTTATGTTATCCTCTGCTACCAATTTTTTATGTATTTCAAGAAAAAATGTTTTTTTTTTTGTTTTTTTTTTTGGTGGAACTGGGGATTGAACTCAGGCCCTTGCGCTTGCCAGGGAAGCACTTATTCCACTGAGCCATCTCCCGGCCCCAAAAATGGTATTTTTGTTTGAGAATTTTATGATGCTTATTATTATTGGAGGAAAATTGTAGTATCATAAAACAAAGGATTCAGGCTGGGGAGATAGCTCAGTGGCATAAGCGCCTGCCTGGCAAGCATAAGGTCCTGATTTCAATCCTTAGTACTGCAATTAAAAAAAAAAAAAAAAGAAGCCTGTGAGCAAGGGCCAGTAAACTGGCTCAGTGAACTAAACACCTGCTTACGCAAGCGCAGCAGCCAGGGTTTCCTGGTACCACATGCTGCACTCCCCCCACCCCCTCAAGCACATGGAGCCTACAACCAAGCTGTAATCTCAGCTCTTGGGAGGCTGTAAACAGGTGGATCACTACGAGTCGATATAGTAGTGAAACCCTGAACACCCTGTAGACCATTCCCTAAAGTAAAAAAAAAAAAAAAAAAAGTCAATTAGTTTCATCATTGTGAAGTTGTTAAAAACAAGGAGATCAAGGGTCTAAGGAGATGGCGCAGTAGAATAAGCGCTTGCCTGGCAAGCTCAAGGGCCTGAGTTCAATCCCAGGTTCTGCCCAAAACCCCCCCAAAACAAGGAGATCATCAAAGAAGCATAGAGGGCTAGAGAGATAGCTCAGCAGACTAAGGGCCTACTTAGGCAAGCACAGGGACCAGGGTTTGATCCCCTGCACCGTATCTGCACCGCCCCCCCAACACTGTGCTTGCTAGGCTGGCCACTGGGACCCAGTGTGGTGGAGCATGCCTGTAATCCCAGTGTGGGGAGGCTAAAAACAGGAGGATCACTATGAGTCTGATCTCCCTGTACCAAGTACATAAAAAAAAAATTAAGAATTTAAAAAAGAAAGAACATAAAAGTAGCATAGGAAGGGGCAACAATCAGATACCTTCTCCTGCATATGGTAGCATATATTAGAATATCCTTTTTATGACTGAATAATACTCTATTGCATATAATACAATATGTATATTCTATATTTTGTTTATCCATTTATCTATTGATAGACTGTTAGATTGTTTTATGAAAATGTCACTATGAACATTCATGTATAAGTGTCCTAGGCCCTGATTTCAGTTCTGTAGGAAGTTTGTTATTTTATTTCCACAGCATTCTATTTTATTTATTTTCCACTATTTTATTTTCACATCTCCATTTCATGAATACTACAGACCCTTAGTCTGAGCCATTGTAGTTATCAAGAGCTCTGTATGATAGTCAGAAGCTACCTGCAGTTATCTACTGACTTATTATTTCTCTTTTGCTTTGGTATTGGGAATTGAACCCAGGATCAAACCCAGGGTTTCATATCGTGTCACAGCCCCTGTCCTTTTTAATTATTTTTTTGAGACAAGCTCTAAGTTACCTAGGCTGGACTCAATTTTGCAGTCCTCCTATATTAGCTTCATGAGGAGCCAGGATTACAGGTGTGTGTGCCATGCTTTGATGAGAGACTAGGTTTTACTTCAAATGAAAAACTGTCATTTATTGACAAATATTCTCTGAAGAAACTCTGCTTAGGCTTTGCTGAACTCTTTTTCAACCAGGTGTCTCAGTTACTTTTCTTTTGTTGCTGGGACAAAATAACTGACAACCAAAATTAAGGCAGGAAAGGTTTATTTAGCTCACAGTTTGTGGAGGTTTCAGTCCATACTTGGCTGGCTCCAAGGCAGAACGGCACCTGTCAGAGGGCAGCAGTTCATGGGGGAGGAAACCAGCAAAAGCAGCAAGAGCGAAAGGGGAAGCCAGCTGAGAGCAAGCCTCTTTCCCTCCCTTGTGTTGCATCCAGGCTCTCTGCCCCAGGGTGGGTGTAGCACTTGCACCCATAATCCTAGCGTTGGATCATGAAGTAATCACAGTCTCTACAGCCCTGCCCCATGGCTGGGTGAGGCTTTAGGGGGACATCTAGACACAAGCCATCACACCAGCCTTGATTTGGGACTTTCCTATTCATCTGTACTATTCAGTTTTAGCAAGAATCCTGTCAAGTTGTTTTAGACAAAACTCTCACCCTTTCATATTTAGTCATCTTTAGTGTTTGACCCTGCAGTCTTCAGTTTCCTCACTCTACATGTTGATTGTCCGCTTGGCCTGCCATTCACAGAATCCTGTGGCCAGTTATTGGGAATCTCTCCTTGCAATGTTTCATCTTAGTAATTTTCTACCCCCTCCAGATTCCCAGGCGCCAAAGCTGTATTTGGAGTTGAGCCCAGTCTTTCTCCCCCACAGCAAAACCCCACTGTGTCTATTGCCATGACCCCTCTTGCTTCCACAGTCATCTTTACTATCTTTTAACAAGTGTTAATTTTCCTGTAATAGTATCTATTTTAATTTGTTATTTTCTAATTTATTTTAATGTTATTTCTCCTTTATGCCAACAAAGCTATGAATTCAATCTCAAATAATTTTTAAAACAAAGTTTTTGGCCAGGTGCAGTGGCACACTGCTGTAATTCCTTCTACTCAGGAGGTGAGGTAGGAGGATTAGCAGTTCAAGGCAGATCTAGGCAATGTACCACCCTGGCTCAAAAACAAACAGTACAAGAAAGTTAGAAGAAAGAGGGAAGGAATTACAGCAAAGGAATGAATGAAGGAAGGAAAGAATTTATACTACTTTTAGGTTTTTAAGATTCTTTTTTGGGGGGAGAGGGCTGGGGAGATGGCTCAGTGGAATAAGCACTTCCCTGGCAAGTGCAAGGGCCTGAGTTCAGTCCCTAATTGTACCTTAGAAAAGTAAATCCTTCCTGTAGCTCCAGGATCAGTTTTACTGCCTTAGAGACTCAATAGTGATCCTCAAAGATACCAGGTTCTAATCCCTGTAGTCTGTAGTTTTTTTTAACTTAATTTGAAAGAGGTCTTTGCAGATCTGACTGAACTAAGGCTTTTGAGGTATGGAAATTAAACAGAAGGGCCCAGGATCCAATCATAAATATCCTTATAAGAGGGAGGCAGAGGGGTCTTTGACACAGGGATAGAAGACAGTGTGACCATGGAGATAAAGATTGAAGTTTCACAGCCATAGAATTGTGCAGGCCCCAGAGGGTAGCAGAGGCAAGGCAAGGATTTAGTCCTAGAGCTTTCAGAGGAAGCACAGTCCTTACTATTTTATTCTGGTCTGGTGATACTGTTTTGGACTTCTGCATTCCAGGACAATGAGGCAATGATTTGTTACATATCTATATATATATAGTCTATAGGGTCTTACTACACAGATAGGACTCATAGTGATCCTCCTGTTTTCAGCCTCCTAAGCGCTAGGATTACAGGTACGCCATCACACCCAGTCTCAATAGCGTCTCAGCATGCCCTGGGGGCAGGGCCAGCACAGCACATGGGGATAGAACCCTCGTCCCTGCTTCTGCCTAAGCAGGTGCTTCAGTCTGCTGAGCTATCCAGCTGGCTCTAGATTATGTTTAACATTTATGAATTTCCAATGAGATTGATAATCATAGTATTAGATATTACTGGTACTCTGAAAGAAAATTGTTCCACATTTGTAAAGTTAACTTTTTTAGGACATTATTTCTTGAACTACCTTCTTATATGACTCAGAATAATTAAACAGAATAATGACTTACCCTGTTTTGTTTTAAATCTTATGACTCAAGAATTAAATTAGTTGATAGAAACATCAGAAAGTCTTTCTGTTTTTCAGAATAAGGATTATTAAAAATAATTCCTCAAAGATTCAATTGGAAATAGATAAAATGAAACAGCTTAGGGCGGAGTATGATGCAACAGAAGTAAAATATTGTACTTTCACCAGAAATCCTTCAAAACCTATTCCAGGTATTGTATCTCATTTTAAATATTTATCTGAAATCCCAAGGGGGCCAGGGAGTAAGTGCTTGCCTGTCAAGCATAAGGGCCTGAGTTTAATCCCCGGTTCAAATAAATAAATAAATAAATAAATAAATAAATAAATAAATAAATGAAATCCCAGTTGTTTCCAGTTATTACCTATTACAAATTAATGCAACTTAATTTTATGTGTCTACTTTCCAGTTGTACATTGTACACACAACTTTAGTCAGAGTTTTTAGGTTGATACATTGATACATGGGAAATAGCAAACTTTAAATGATGCTAAAAGATCACCTGATGGGCTGGGGAGAGAGCTCATTGGAGTAAGTGCTTGCCTAGCAAATGCAGGGTTCTTAGTTCAATCCCTGGTACTGAAAAAAAAAAAAGAGAGAGAGAGAGAAAAAAGGTCATTAGAGTGCCAGTTTTCCTTTTCTTTTTTTTTTTTTTTTTTTTTTTTTTTGTATTTTAGGTAAGGATCTACAGGGTGTTCAGGGTCTCACTATTAGATCAGACTTGTAGTGATCCAGGCGTGCACCACCACGCCCAGTCTCCAGTCTCAGTGTGACCTGGGGCTGGCTCGGCAGGCCTGAGCATTGAACCCCTGGCCCCTGTGCCTGCTTGCAGGTGCTTTAATCCGCTGAGCTTTCTGGCTGGCCCTTAAGTGCCAGTTTGGCTGTATTAAGTATGGTCTGTTTTTCAATGTCAGCATCACATGGCAACCAGTAAGAATGTAAGTTATTGGACCTCACTGCATGCTTATTGTGTCAGAAACTTGACAATTAAATCTAATAGTGTTTTATCAAGTTCTGGTTATTGTGATATACTCTACAGTTTGAGAATACC
>NW_004524624.1:12277219-12289476 GCF_000260255.1 Octodon degus | reverse complement strand
GAAAGAAAGAAAGAAAGAAAGAAAGAAAGAAAGAAAGAAAGAAAGAAAGAAAGAAAGAAAGAAATTAAAAAAAAAAAAAAGGAAGTGGGTGTGTTGTTGATATAGCTCAGTAAAAAAGTCCTGAGTTCAATCCCCAGTACTGGATATGTGTGTTGGGGGGAATATCAGACACCCTAACCCCCAATCCTTGTCAGATATTACAGTGTGCAGCAGAAAGAAAGAAAGAGAGAGGGAAGGAGGAGGGGGAGGGAAAGGAAGGAAGGAGGGAGGAAGAAAAAAAAGAACAGATGAAATTAAGGCATGGGGGGATCTGGGATGACCACTTTGTTCATGAGGAACAAAAGTCCCTGAGGCAGCCAGAACGTGGGCATTTAGTAATTGAGAAGGGAATTATCAGATGACTCAGAGGGTGGGGGCAATCTTAGCTAATGAGCTCTTGTCCTGGAGCATCCTTATTCTTTGTAGTCTCGGTCTTGGTCATAGGTGGGAGGGGATGGCCCACCACTAGGGAAATATTAGGAAGCCTTAAAAGGGTGATACCAACCTCTTTATCCCTTAGGCAGATCTAAATAACTGCCATTGTGAATTTGTGTTCGCAACCAAAGGTTATGATAATTTTTATGTGGAAACAAAATCAGTACATGAAAATTTGAGGAAGCAAGATTTGGTCTAAAGGAAGGCATTATGCCTTGAAGCTACTCTGTGCTACAGGATTTTAACTGAGTTTTAATGATCATCTTGCATTTCATGGAAGGGGTTAGATTCACTTTCAAATATAAAATTGTTACTAACAAACTCAAGATACAGATGAGAAGGTGCAGAAAAATTGCTAAATTGACTAAATATTGAGAGGATTCATGGTAAGGGAATGAATAAAATTCACTAGGATTAATCCAGGGGAAAATTTTGAGGTGTGTCTTTTATTCCATCTGGGCTACAAACGTCTTGGTGCCACTCACATGCAGGATGGGCCTCCCCTCCTCAGCCCGTTCTGCGGACGCCCCGGAATATGCTATGCCAGTCAGCTGGGCGCTTCTTGCTCAGATTGACACAGCAGTTAACATCCCACTTGACCTCTTTGATTGTTTTTTCCATAGGTATGACTGTCCGAGAAGCTGTCAATTTAGATGCTCTCAGTAAATACATGAAATATCTTGAAGATAAGTATGTAGAAATTAAACAAGCTATGTCAATAAAATATATACCAGCTCAAAAGAAGGCTGCTTTAGATGAGAAAATGATTGGATTGTTAAAACGGCGAGATGTAGCAGAAAATCTAAACAAAGAATTACAGTTTCGGTATCAGAGTTGATTATATACTTTGAAAGTTTGAGGATTTTATTTGTGTCTATTTTCATATTGCAGCATTTGATTTTAGGTGCAATATGCTGTTGGTGCCTTTTGTCTTTATAGTTATCAAAGACTGCAGATTGTTTCACATGCACTTTCTTCATGGACAAAATCTGATATGAGCAGCACATTTCAAGACTTCATGGACCAAATTCAGATGACCAAAGGTTTAAATGATAGTTTGTCTGTCTGCCTGCTTGCCTGTCTGCCTGTCTAATTTTTTCCTGAGTGTAGAGATTGAACCCAGGGTCTTGCCCATGCTAGGCAAGCACTCTGTCAATGAATAACGTCCTCCAACTCCCTCCCCTTTTTAAAAATTTTGTTTTGGTAAGTTACCCAGCCTACCCCTGAACTTGTGATCCTCCTGCCTCAGCCTCTGAAGTACCTAAGAGGGCTGGCCAGATAGCTCAGTGGATTAAAGCACCTCCTTAGGCAGAGTGCAGTGGCCGGGTTCCATTCCCTGAGTGCCATGCCAGCCCCAACCTGGGGTGCACTGAGACAGTGAATGAGACTGGGCGTGGTGGCACATGCCTGTAATCCCAGCGCTTAGGAGGCTGAAAACAGGAGGATCATTACGAGTCTGATCTACAAGTAGTGAGACCGTGTAGACCCTGTACTAAATACATTAAAATAAATAATAAAGTACCTAGGATTTTAGGTATGAAATATCATGCCTGGCTTGTCTATATATTTTTATTTATTCATTTTTAGTGTATTTGGTACAGGGTCTCACTATGCAGCTTGGACTCAGATCCTCCTGCTTTCAACCTCCCTAGCACTGGGATCACAGGTGTGTACCACCATGCCCGGACTTGGCTCAGGGTGCCTAGGGGCATGACCTGCATGGCCTGTGGTGCTGGGAATTGAACCCTAGTCTCTGTGCCTGCTTAAGCAGGTGCTTAGTCTGCTGAGCTATCTTATTGGCCCTTCTATACATTTTTATTTTTTTTTCCTTCTATATATTTTAAAATTAGCATAATATAAAACATTTTTCCCCAGAAAGCTAAAGAATAAGGTTTTCTTAGGCCAAGTTTAAAGAAAACTGTTAGTTCTCTGTTGCTGTTTGGGTTTCTTACTTCCATGGCTGGTGAGGTGTTGGTAAAGAACAGATTTGGTGAGCTAGAGAGAAATGCCTGAAAACACAGAGGAAAACAACAGGGAGGCCACTTAGTTTAGAAAGATGTTGGTATGGTTTGAAATCAAAGCTATAATTGTTAGTATTAAAATATATGTTTACTTACATGTTTTTTCCCCTTATTTTCCCTCATTTCAATTGTTTATTATGTTTAGTTTCTTTGCATTTTACTGTATCTGTTGTTCTTTTCAAATTTTATTTATTCTGTAAGGTTCTTACACTAGAGAGACAATATGATATTTACACATGTGGGTCTGATTTATTTCACTTATATGTAGAGCCTTTATTTGCATCCATTTACCTATAATTAAACTTGTGGGGGGGGCTGGCTCAGCCCACCCTAGGGGTGGGGCTGGCTGGCATGTGCTGCTGGGGGATCAAACTGTGGTCCCTGTGCTTTGCCTAAGCTTGCCTAAACAGGCACTTTAGACCACTGAGCTATCTCACCAGCCCCTCCATTTACCTATAAAAGTCTCAAGTCTTATCTTTATAGCTGAATAATACTCCATTGTATAAAATACATCTTTTTTTAATCCACTCCTCAGGTGATGAGCATTTGGGTTGTTTCAAAGATTTAGCTGTGACAAATTGTGCTGTTATAAACATGTGCACACATACATCACTGTGGTATGCTGTTTTCATTTCTTTTGGAAAAATGCCCAGGAGAGGAATAGCTGGGTTGAATGGGGCCTCCAATCATAATTTTTTGAGGAATCTCCACATTGATTTCCATAGTGGTTGTACCAGGCTACATTCCACCAACAGTGGAGAAGGCTTTCTTTTCCCCCACAGCCTCTCCAGCATTTGTTATGAGTTGATTTCTCTTTTCTTTTCTCTTTTTTCTTTTCTTTCTTTCTTTCTTTTCTTTTTTCTTTTTTTTTTTCTTTTCTTTTTTTTTTTTTTTTTTTTTTCAGAATTGTGGATTGAATTCAGGCCCTTACGCTTGCCAGGCAAGTACTTACTCTACTGAGCTATCTCCCTGGCCCCTAGTTGATTTCTTTATGATAGCTGTTCACAGGATAGCAGAAATGATTGTTCTAATTTCTATTAGTGTTTTGAAGGTAGAAGTTAATATTTAAAATTTTTATTTTAATCAACTCTATATGCTAATATTTATAATATAAGCAACCTCATTAAGGATAATAAGGTTCAAATCACAGTTGAATATATTTCATCTTGTCTTTTAAATGTTTATAATCTCTATTGTCTCTTCTATTATTTTTATACTCTCTTTAAAATAAATTAAAAAAGTAAAAAGTAAAGAGGGCAAGGAAGAAATTAAGGTTTAATGAAAGGAAGAGTTGCTGTTTAATTGCTTGATCAATCTGGAATGCCTATAGGGCCAGGGAGATGGCCCAGTAGAATAAGTGCTTGCCTGGAAAGTGCAAGGGCCTGAGTTCAATTCCCAGTTCCACCAAAAAAATAAAAAATAAAAAAGAATATGGAATGCCTAAATCTGGTAATCTGATCAACAAATTTGATGATTACAATACATAATATAACAACAATGTTAATTTTTTGTTCTTGTTTTGAAATTCTATACCCTTTTTATTCTGTGTTGCTTTGTGTTTGTCTTTTTTTTTTTTTTTTTTTGGCAGAACTGGGGATTGAACTCAGGCCCTTGTGCTTGCCAGGGAAGTGCTTATTCTACTGAGCCATCTCTCTGACCCATTGTCTTTGTTCTTGTTATTTGTTTTTTTCTCTATAAAAAAGTATGTTTAAGTTTTATTTTCTATAGATAAGCGACCTAAAATATAGGTATCCTTTCAATATTTATAGGTGACCAAGGTATTGTTGAAGAACTGCTTGAAGATGACCCATGCAAGGCAAAAGATGCTGAAATTATGCTTTACTACGTTGAAAGGCAAATATTTATTTTATTTATTACTTATTTATTTATTTAGTATTTTTTAGGGAAAGGTGGTCTACAGGGTCTACAGGGTCTCACTGCATAGACCAGACTTGTAGTAATCCTCTTGTTTATAGCCTCTCAAGTTCTGGGATTACAGGTGTGCGCCACCATTCCCGGGGGCATGGCTGGCAGGGCATTCCCAGGGAATGAACCCCCCAGCCTCTGTGCCTGCTTGCAGGTACTTTAATCTGCTGAGCTATTTGGCCGCCCCAAAGTTGAGAAGGATTTTTTTCTTTTTTTTTTTTTTGCTGGCTCATGCTGCCTTAATTGCAGGTCTGGTAAGGCAGGTGGAGCTGGAGATCGAACTGGGGTCCCCTGCGCCTGACTGGGTTTTCCAGAGCAGGCACTTAAGTGAGCTAATCCATAATCCCCCAAAAGGCAAATATTTAAAAACTTCAATTTTCCATGTTTAAGTGACCACATTTATGTTGAGTTGGTACCTTTTTGGTTTTTAGATCTGAGACAGGGGTCTTGCCATGTTACTGAAGCTGTGGTCCAATTTGAGATCCTCTAATCTCAGCTTCCAGCCTCCCAAGCAGTGGAGACTGTGTGTGCCATTGCTTATTTAGTCTCTTGTCAGCTTTTTATTTTTTTAAAACAAAGCATGTTATTATCTATTATTATTTGCTTTCACGCTTTGCTGTTGATTTCATATCAATTACACTGGTGTTATTTATTTATTTTAATGTATTTAGTGCAGGGTCTATAGGGTCTTACTACACAGATCGGACTTGTAGTGATCCTCTTGTTTTCAGCCTTGCAAGTGCTGGGATTACAGGTGTGTGTCACTATGCTGAGTCTCAAATCACAGTCTCAGCATGCCCTGGGGGTGGGGCTGGTATAGCACACTGGGGATAGAACCCTGGTCACTGCACCGTGCCTAAGCAAGCACTTCAGTCCACTGAGCTATCTGCCCGGCCCTGGTTTTTTTTTTGTTTGTTTGTTTGTTTTAGCCAGGATCTTGCTGTGTAGTTCAGACTGGCCTCGAATTCACCATATAGCCCATGCTGGCTTCAAATTTGCAGTAACCCTTTCTTCTGTTAGCTCCAGGTTCGGATTATTCTTTCTAAGATTTAGAAATTCTCTCTTAGACTTGCTTTTATTGTCTCATAGCTTTTAATACTGTTATACTTCCATTATCATTTGATTCTGGGAATGTTTTTATATCTTGCCTGTGATCCACTAATTATTCAATAATGTATTGTTTAATCTCCATTGGTTTGCATAGTCTTTTTTTTTTTTGCTATTGATTTCTAGCTTCATTCCTCCATGATAGTACACAGAGAATTATTTTAATTCTCTTTTTAAAAATATATTTGGAAAAAAAGGAGATACAGATGAATGTCCATTTTGCATCTGTGTATTCAAAATGGTTAGGATAGATGTATAGTTACATTCTCTTAATGAAGAGAGGGATTTGTTCTAATAGTGTTTGTAAATAGGATATCATGTCCGCATCTTGGACAGTAGTTAACCACTAGGAAGAGAGTATGCAATGTGTTAATTATTGAAACTGTCCTACCAATTTGGTTTGAAACTATCTCATTGCTATTTGTTTCTCAATAAAATTATGTGAAAAAATAAATAAAAATATATTTGGTCCCTTGAGTTTAGTGGTCAAGTATTTCTTTTTTCATGAAAAGTCTTTATTTTTCTGTAAATTTTGAAGGGTGATTTTCCAGGGTGTGAAAGTCTGAGTTGATAACTCTTTCCTTCCTTTCTTAATTTCTTTCTTTCTTTCTTTCTTTCTTTCTTTCTTTCTTTCTTTCTTTTCCTTCCTTCCTTCCTTCCTTCCTTCCTTCCTTCCTTCCTTCCTTCTTTATTTAGTACAGGGACTACAGGGTCTACAGGGCCTCTCTACTTGTAGATCAGACTCATAGTGACCTGCCTGTGTTCAGCCTCCCAAGAGCTGGGATTACAGGCACTGTCACCACGCCCAGTCTCAGTGTGCCCCATGTGTCGGGCCAGCATACACACGGGATTGAACCAGCTGAGCTATTTGGCTGGCCCTGATAGCTGTTTTCTTTTAGGGCATGAAAAACTTTTCTCTAAACTCTCTTGGCCTTTAAAATTTGAGAAATCTATAGTCAACTCTGTGGGCTTGCTTTTATATCTTATTTTGCTCTTTTTTTTCCAGCAGCTGTTAGTATTCTTTTTGTTGAATTTCTGTAATTTTGATTATGATCTAATGTGGAGAGGTCCTTTTCTGATCATGGCTATTTGAAGTTCTGTATGCCTCTTCTACTTCAATATGAATTTTCCCCCTAGATTTGGTTTTTCTGTTACGCTTTTGGATTGTTTTTTCTTTTTGGGGGGTGCTGGCTCAGGATGCCTTCAGGGCAGGTCTGGTAAGGCATGGGAGTATGGGGATCGAACCACAGCAACCTGAGCCTGACTGCTTTAAGTAGTCACTTAAACAACTGAGCTAATGGGCAGGCCCCCTCTGTTATGTTTTTGGTGAATAAACTTTTTATACATTTAGAGTCCTCTAATTTTTTTCCTTTATTCCTGTAATTCTGAGGTGGTTTTTTTTTTTTTTTTTTTTTTTTTTGGCTTTTTGAGTTATCTAGCTGCTGTTAGACCCAGTTAGCACAGTGTCTTAATCATTTTCAGGGCACCATTGAGTTTATGATGTACTTGATTCACTTTGTCTTCTATTTCTGACCCTCTGTCCTAACATTGGTCAAGTATGCTACCCATATTCTTCACTGACATTTTTATGTCATTTGTCTCTGCTTGCTTTCTTTTCTTGTTTTCTCATTCTTTTCCAAGTTGGTAACTTATGTCTTATCCATCTTACCTCAATTAGTTTGTTTCTTCTTTAAGCTTATTGAGCATTATATTAATAAAAATTATCTTTATCTTTTTTTTTTTTATTGTATTTAGTACAGGATCTCCAGGGTCTCACTACACAGATTGGACTTGTAGTGATCCTCCTATTTTCAGCCTCCCAAGCACTTGGAGCTCCACCGCGCCCAGTCTCAGTTGCTGTCTCAGTGCAACATGCCCTGGGAGCAGAGGAATCAGGAACCCCAGTCATTAAGCAGGCACTTTAGTCCACTGAGCTACATATCTGTTTAATTAATTATTACTTTTTTGTTGTTGTTGTTTTTTGTTTGTTTTGAGGCATGTTTTCCCTGTGCAGTTTAGGCTGGACTTGAATTAGTTTATGTATCCCAGGCTGGCCTTGAACTCACAGCCATTATCCTGCCTCAGCCTCCCAAGTGCTGGGATTACAGATGTGAGCCACCATGCCTGGCTCATCAAGCCTTTTTTTTTTTTTTTTCTCTCTCTCTCTTCTTGAGGCAGGATCTTGCTATGCAGTTCAGGCAGGCTGGCCTCAAATTCCCAGCACTTCCCGAGTGCTGGGATTACAGATGTGCACCACCACACCCCGCTGTCATCAGACATTTTAGCCATTTGATTTTTGAGTTTTTTGCCTTATAGCTTCCTCTGCTTCAATGTCTGGAAGTTAGGGAAGAAAAGCAGAGGCTTAAATTATTGTAACTATTACTCTCCTTCTTAGTCTGTTAATTGAGAATCTGATGCTGGCAGAGCAACAGGTGTGCTAAGGCTGCTCAGCACACTTCTTGATCTCTACGTTGGCTGCCTTTACATGCAACTAATATTTCTTCTAGTCTGAGTTTCCAAGAAGATTGCCCCCGCATTCCCTTTTTTTCTTAAGGTAATATAAGGGCTAGGGATGTAGCTCAGCAGCACAGCACCTGACCGGCAAGCATGAGGACCTGAGTTCAATTCCTGATACCAAAAAATAAATAAATTTTTTTGAATTGCCTTTAGAAAAAAGAAAGGGAAATAGAGAAATAATATAATAGAAAAAATTCTGAGATCATTGTAAATTGATTCGTTTTTTTTTTTACTTTCAAGTTTTTATTTTCTGTTCTTTGTGACTTTCTTTGGATGCCAGTCTAAGAATAAAGTATAAGAAGAGCAGGTTCAAAGTCAGCGGGAAGGTGGGAGTATATACTAAGCCAATCCCTCCAAATATTAAAGATTTGAATGAACATCTCAGAGTGAATGAACCTAGTTATAGTTTATTAGAATTGCCCTTTATTTTTTATATTATGTCACTACTTAGGTTTGTATTACATACTTTTAATCAGTTTTCTTTTTTGTGTGTACCTGTGAAATGCAATGGTTATAGGTTCAATGAATTGATCTCACTTGGTGAATATGAAAAGGCAGCTTGTTTTGCAGCCAACAGTCCTAGAAGAATTCTCCGAAACATGAATGTAATGAACAAATTTAAGGGTAAGGCTTTCTCTTTGAATTTTATTATAAATTATATATTTTTTTCCTTGTCAGGATGGAAAGAATATTAAACTGATAGACTCACAATCTGGGATCTATTCCTAACTCTGCCATTTACTGATGCCTGTAACATGGAAGGATTTAATTAGAATTTCTAAGTTAAGTTAGGAACCATTTCAAGTGTATAGAAAAGCATGGAGAAACATGTTTATACTCATGAGTTCACTATCAAGATTTAAGAAATGTTGTGTCAGGTATGTGGTGATACACACTTAAAATCCTTTCATTCCTGAAGCTGAGTAAGGGAAATGTGAGTTCAAATCTAGCCTGAGAGGCATAATGAGACCCTATCTCCAGAGAGAGAGAGAGAGAGAGAGAGAGAGAGAGAGAGAGAGAGAGAAAGCGAGAGAGAGATTGAGATTAATTTTTTGTAAATTTCCATATCCTTTTGAAAATCAACCTGTGGTAAATCGACAAATATACAACATACATAAAATACAGAGTTTATAGATTTTTACATGTCTATACTCCTTCACATCAGCACCCGACAGTTCCCTCATACCCTTCAGTAATTCTTCCGGTACTTCCCACCCCTCACCCATTTCCTCACAGCCCCTCCTCCAGTCCACTAGTCTCCTTCCAGTCACCATATATTAATTTGCATTTTCTATAATTGCAGCCATAGAGTAGATACTCTTTTTTGAAGGACATCTTGGTTTTTTTTTTTTTTTTGGTTTTTTTTTTAAGTGTATTTAGTACAGGGCCTACAGGTCTCATTACACAGCTCAGACTTGTAGTGATCCTCCTGTTTTCAGCCTCCCAGCAATGGGATTACAGGCATGTGCCACCATGCATGGACTCAGGCACCGGCTCAGTGCGCCCCAGGGGCAGTGCCAGTGTGGCATGTGGGACTAGGGATCAAGCCCTGGTCCCTGCGATTGCCAAAGCAGGCTCTTAGTCTGCTGTGCTATCTTTCCAGCCCTACTTTTGTTGACATAAAATTTGTGAAAAGTTTTTCTTATGGATCTTGATTTTAGTGTCATATCGAAAGAAATCTATGCCAAACCCACAAATTCTTTCTTTTCTAAGAAGTTATAGTATTAGTTTTACATTTAGACCTATAATCCACTCTGAGTTAGTTTTTGTATATGGTATAATATGTAGATCAAAGTTAAGGTGTTTTGTTCTGACCTATAACTGTCCTATTGTCCCAGGACTATTTTTTATTCATTTATTTAATTTATCATCATCATTAGTATTATTGCATTTAGGGGTGGAACTCAGGCCTTGTACTGAGCAGACAAGTGTTGTACACTTTTGTTGACATAAAAGAGTTATGTCCCCAGTACTTACTTTGTGGGGTTTCTTTGGTATAGAAGATCAAACTCGGGACCTTGTGCTTTCCAGGCAAGCGTTTATGCTGCTGAGCTATATCCCTGGCCCTTGTTTGTGTTTTGAGATGGAGAGTTTCCCTATGTTGCCAAGGCCTGACTTGAACTCACAATCCTCCTGCCTTTACTTCCTAAGTAGTTGAGGCCACAAGTGTTTGTCATTCCACCTGGCTCAGGACAATTTATTCAAGACTTTTTCATAGAAGTGTCTTTATACTTTTGTTGAAGATTACCTCTTCACATGTGTGTGGGTCTATTCCACTTCACTGATCTATTTTTTTTGATAGGAATGTCATATTATCTTCACTATTATAGCTATATATTAGCCTTGAAGTCATACAGTTTTAGTCTTCAAACTGTTTTTATTGATTTTGTTTGACTATTCTTGGAACTTTTAGTTCTGTATAAAAAAAATTTTGTACCAATCTTTGAAACCAGCTTTTCAACTTCTACAAAAAGAAAATCTGTTGGGATTGGGATTGCATTGAATCTGTAAATCATTTTGATTAGAATAGACCCTGAACAAAATTGGGTCTTCTGACCCAGTGAACTTATGAATATGGCCTCACGCCATTTATGTATTTCAGAATCTTCCTCTGCAGTACTTTGTAGTTTTCATTGTTGTAGATACTCTATCTTTTGTCAGAATTACCCCTAAGTGGTTGATTTTTTTTTAATGCTATTGAAACTTTATTTCATTTTCCTAAGTTGTTTGTTGCTACTATATAGAAATAGAATGGAAGAACATGTAGTATATTAAGTCAATACATTCCTACCAGTAATACAAAAAGACCACTAAATTTGTCCTCCATAGCAGCAGGTTTGTACCCTGTGGCCTGTGTCTCATTGCCTCCTCCTTCCACCTGCTAACCACTATCCTGCTCTCCATGTCTACATACTCACTGTGTTTTTAGATTTCACATATGAGATCCCCTATTTTTTTTTTTTTTTTTTTTTTTGGTGTCTGGATTATCTCATTTAGCATAATTTTCTCCAGGTTCATCAATTTTATTGCTGAATTGATCACACACCTTTAGTCCTAGCATCACACACTCTAGATTCAGCTACCTCTGAAAAGCTCCCTCACCCATGACTGCATGAGGCATTGAGAGGACCTCTAGACCCAAACCCTACACTTCCCCAGCACACTATAAATAGGCAAAAATCACTAAAGCATTATATGGAGCATTACAACTATATTATAACACCAGAACTGTGTCTGGCTGTTTACTTAGCTTAAGATAAACCAGATACAACTTGGATAAAGTCACTTTTATCTTTATCAGTATATAATGCCTCTTCTGACTATTTTTGTAGGGATTCACTCAGTCTTGCTGTTGCTCATTTCTGTCAGTAAATGTACAATGGTTATTCAGCTTATAAAAGAAGGAAATCTGATGATTTGCAACAACGTAAATATAAACCTGGAGGACATTTTCTTTTTCTTTTTTTATGTGTGTGTGTGTGTGTGTGTGTGTGTGTGGCCAGCTCAGCCCACCAGGGGGCGGGGCTGGCTGGCATGTGGTGCTGGGGGATTGAACCGTGGTCCCTGTGCTTTGCTAAGCTTGTTCTAAGTAGGTGCATTAGACCACTGAGCCATCTCACCAGCCCCTGGAGAACATTTTCTAATAAGCTAAATACAGGAAGAGAAATGCTCCGTGATTGTACTAATCCTTGGAATCTAAAAAGTCAAATTCCTAGAGGTAGAGAGTTATTTTTAGTTGTGCTGTTACAGTGGTCTTGATGACCTGAATTGATTCAAAATACTTATTTTTAATTATCATTTTGACTTTGGAAAAGAGCCAGAAATTTCATAGTGCCAATTGTAGTGAACAAAGACACATTGTGATGTTTTTATTTATGAACCTGCCTTTCTGTTTGGAGGCACTAGAAATTTACCTTATTTTTGATTACACCTCATAAAAACATGGAAGAAGACTTCAGAGCTGCTTCACACCCAAAGTGGCAAGAACAATGGGATAAGTGGCCATGTGTGATGGCATGTGTCTGTAATTCCTGCCATTGGTGGGGGTGAGGCAGGAGATGAGTTCAGGGCCTGAACTACATAGCAAGACCTTATCTCAACCCCCTCAGAAATAGTGATGGGATAAGTATATTCAAACAAGGGGTAGTATTTTGAGGAGGTAATGGTAATATATCTTTTATTGTAATAAATGCTTAAAAATTAAACATTTCC
>NW_004524624.1:12249539-12276739 GCF_000260255.1 Octodon degus | reverse complement strand
TATTGTAGCTTTCTTAGAATGCTGCATGTGGGATTTTGTCATTTTCTGTAGAGACAGATCTGTTTTTCAGTCTAGATGCCTATTTTTCTTTCTCTTCCTCCTCCTTCTCTTCTTCTCTTTTTCTTTTTCTCCTCCTACTCCTCATCCTCTTCTTCCTCTTCCCCTCCTCATCCATCTCTTTCCTTTGTTTTGTTGCTGTGCTGTCCAGATCCTCCATTATAGTTTGAAACAGTAGTAGTGAGAATGGATACCTCTACCTTGTTCTTGACCTTAGTGATGGAGCATGTCGGTACTCATCATTAAGTATATTAACTGTAGGTTTTTTTTTTTTTTTTTAATAGGGGTCCTTTATAAGGTTAGAAAAATTTCCTTGTATCCATGGTTGGTGAGATTTGGATCAGGAATGTTTATTAGGTTTGTAAAATACTTTTTCTAGATTTATTGAGTTGATTATGTAGGTTTTGTCTGTAATATACTAATGCAGCATACCGAGGGGAACTCTACAAAGGGCAGTGTTTTTGCTGTAATGACAGAGGTGTAAGTCCATATCATAATCTAATTTTAGAACATGCTTATGATTTTAAAAGTGTACTCACTAATTGTATCTTGTACCTATTAATCCCTTACTCTTGAGCCCCCTCCAACATGTAGGCAACCCCCAGTGTACTTGCTGTCTATATGGACTGTCTATTCCAGACTTTTCATGTAAATAGGGTCACACAACATGTGGTCTTCTTTGACTGTCTTCTATCACTTAGCATGACTTTGAGGTCCATTCATGTTGCAGCAAGTATCAGTAGTTCCTGCTTTTTTATTGCCTTACTACATTTTGTTTGTCTATTCATCAATTAGTGATCTTTGGGTTTTTCTTCACTTTTTAGACACTGTGAATAATTGTTGTATGAATATTTGTGTACAACTATATCTGTATATCTCTATCTATCTATCTATCTATCTATATTAATTCTCTTAAATAGACACCTAGGGATAAATTGCTATGTTTCTTGCTAACTCTGTGAGACAATTTAGAAACTTTTAAACATTTAGATGCACCATTTTCTATTCCTATCAGAAATGTATGAGGAGCTTGGTGTGTTAGTCCATGCCCTAATCCCAGCACTATCGGAGCACACTGGAGAACTGCAAGTTCAAGTCCAAATTGGGCACCTTAGTGACTTAGTGAGGCCATGTCTCAAAATTTAAGAGGGGGGGGGGACTGGAGATATAGCTTAGTATTAAGTTCCTGGTTCAGTCTCCAGTGACAGAGAGAGAGAGAGAGAGAGAGAGAGAGAGAGAGAGAGAGAGAGAGAGAGAGAGATAGATAGATCAATATTTATGTATCCTTTTTCTGTACTTAATATTGTTTTTTGTTTTGTTGAGACAGGGTCTCTTTATGTAGTCAGGCTGGCTTTGAACTGCCTTTTAGCCCAGGCTGGCCTCAAATTTATGACAGTCATCTTGCCTCAGCTTTCATAATGCTGGAATTACAGTGTGTAATTCCACCAGAATTCACCATCTCTGGCTCTCATTATGGCTTTGATTTGCATGTTTCTACTAAATAGTATTTTTTTTTTCATGTATTAGGTACAGAGTCTCACTACTTGGACTCATAGGTCAGGTAGAGCCCTCTCTCCTGATGGGAGGAAAGGAACCACTCAACCACCATAGGAACATGTTTGTTTATACATTTGACAAAGTTAGTATCAGGTGACACAGGGTTGCCTAGGGAATAACGGCTGAAATTTTCTCAGGCAAAGTGTTTCTCAGAATTGAAGCAGCTTGATTGCTTCAGGTACTCTTAATTAAACTAAATGGACAAAAACTGAAAGCCTTCACCTAAAATCAGGAACAAGACAAAGATGTCCATTATCATTACTCCTGCAATATAGTTCTGGAAACATTAGCCAGAGCAATTAGAGACAGAAATAAAAGGAATAACAGTGGGAAAGGAAGAAATTAAATTATTTTTATTTGTAGATGGCATGCCACTCTACATAGCAGACCCCAAGAACTCTACCAACAGACTTACAGATTTAATAACCAAATTTAGTAGCATAGCAGGATACAAAGTTAACATTCAAAAATCAATAATGTTTCTGTACACAAACAATGACTACACAGAGAAATTAGGGAAACCACACCTTTCACAATAACCTCCAAAAAATTTGAAATACTTAGGAATCTAAAAATGAAGTAAAAGATTACTACAGTGAAAATTATAGTCTTGGTAAAAGGAGATCAAAGATGATTTCAGAAAATGGAAAGATATTTCAACATTGTGAAAATGGCCATACTCCCAAAATTGTTATACAAATTCAATGCAATCTCAATTAAAATACCATTAGTATACTTTACAGAACTAGAGAAGACATTTCTGAAATTCATCTGGAACGAGAAGACACACAGAATAGTAAAAGCAATCCTGGATAACAAAGGAAAGGCAGCAATCATTGCAATCCCTGATTTGAAATTAGACTACAGAGCTACTATGATAAAAAATCAGCATAGTACTGGACAAAAAATAGATCTGAGGATCAGTGGAACAGATTAAAAGATACACAACTACAAACACATTCGGTCACCTTATCCTTGACAAAAGGGCCAAACATACTCACTGGAAGAAAGATAGCCACTTTAGTAAATGGTATTGGAAAAACTGACTTTCCACATGCCAAAGATTAAAATTAGACTCATGTTTATCACCGTGCACTAAAGTCAAAATGGATCAAATATTTAAATATTAAAAGAGAAACACTAAATCTGCTGGAGGAGAGAGTAGGTAGAAATCTTAAAGACATAGGGATAAGTAGAGAGTTCATGAACCAAATCCAGACGGCATGAGAAATACTTCTAAGAATCAACAGCTGGGATCTTACCTTATTAAAAAGTTTCTGCACATGAAAAGAAATCACCAACAGAGTAAATATATGAAAAAATTTCTGATATCATTTGTCACTTGAGAAATGCAATTTCATACAACACTGAGATTCTGTCTCACTCTAGAAAGAATGGTTATCATCAGGAAGTCAACCAATAACAAATCCTGGAAAGGCTATAGGGAAAAAGGAACCCTTCTCCACTGTTGGTGGGATTGTACACTGGTAAAACCAGTTAGAAATCAGCATGGAGATTCCTCAGATAGCTAGGATTGGAGGTCCTATTTGACCTAGCTATTCCCCTCTGTGGTGTTTTTCCAAAAGAATTTAAAACATTGGGCCAGCCAAATAGCTCTGCGGATTAAAGTACCTGCAAGCAGGTGCAGGGGCTGGGGTTCGATCCCAGGGCCTGCCATGCTGGCTCCACCCCTGGGGCACACTGAGACTGCAATTGAAACTGGGTGTGGTGGCGCATGCCTGTAATCCCAGCTCTTGGGAGACTGTAAACAGGCGAATCACTACGAGTCTAATCTAGTGGTGAGACCCTGAACACCTTGTAGACCCTTACCTAATAATTAAAAAAAACAAAACAAAACAAAACAAAAAAAAAACACCAAAAAACAAAAGAACTGAAAACATCATACCACAGTGGTATATGGGCACCTATGTTTATAGCAGTACGATTTGTCATAGCTAAATCTTGGAAAAAACCCAAATGTCCATCACCTGAGGAATGGATAAAAATGATGTATTTTTATATAATAGAGTATTACTCAAGCCTAAAAAAGGTAAACTTGAGGCTTTTAAAGGTAAATGGATGCAAATAGAGACCATAGTCAAAAGCGAAATCTGATCTGCACGTGCCGATAGCATACCGCGTCTCTAGCGTAAGCACCTGAAGGAGTAAATAGAATTTCCTTCAGGGTACGGTAGGTACTGTGGAAGGCAGTGAATCTGTTGGAAGGGAAGAAAACTGGGATAAGGAAAATCGTGGGGAAAGAAAAGGAAAAAGACAGATTTGTGTGTCTGTGTAGCATAGCTTAGATCTGCTGATTTCTGCTGGTCTATTGAAAGGAGTAGTTAATACCAATTTATTTTTTCTTTTTAATTTCTTACAACTTTTTTTCTTTTTTACCAACATTGCATACTTATATCTGTTAATTTAGACAATATTAATTTGAAGACTACATTATGCAATATAACAACCATTGTTGAATTCGTATTACTTGTTTTAGTGAAATTCTGTATTGTTTCTAATGCTTTTTTTTTTTTAACCTTTTTTTTTTTTTTTTTGTTCTGTTTTTTTAAAAAAAAGGAGTTGGGAAGCAGATGGCCACGAGTAGAGTTACCATTAGACAGGTGAATTTAAATTATTCTGTTTCTGGTTTGTAAGACAGGCATTGGGGTGAAGCCCACTTGCTGGGCCTCCCAAGCTCCTCCCAGGGCTTTTGGGCACTTCAGATAGATTTTTCCTCATCTAAACTAGGAAGGTCTACTTTACTTGAAAGTCTGCTCTCCATCAGCTCTTTCTGATGTCAAGATTACAGTTCTATCAATTTCTTTTCTTTTTGCTGGTTATGAGACCACCAGGAATGCTCTTTTCTTAATTGTGTATGAATTGGCCACTCACCCGGACATCCAGAAGAAGTTGCAGCAGGAGATGAATGCAGCTTTGCCCACAAGGCACTTCCTACGTATGATGTTCTAGAGGAGAACAGAATCTCAAGGGTCTGTAAAAAAGGTGTTGGAGTTAATGAGTGACCATTCCCAAAGGGACAGTTGTGAGGGTACCAATATTTGTTCTTCACTGTGACCCAAAATACTGGCAAAACCACATGGATTTGTACCTTCAGTAAGAGGAACAAGGAAAACGCTGAGCTATATGCGTTCAAAAGAAGATGAAGAAGAAAAAGAAACCACAAACAAAAAATTTAGATATAGTGGAATAATGTTGACTAAGAGTCAAATTTGTAAGGTTTTTGTTTTTTTTTTGGTGGAACTGGGGATTGAACTCAGGTCCTTGCGCTTGCCAGGGAAGTGCTTATTCCATTGAGCCATCTCCCAAGCCCCTCAAATTTGTATAAAATATTTTATAATACAGTCACTGATTATGTGGGCCTGCTGTATATTCCATTTTGATTACTAGGAAATTAGAAATTTAGTTATCTTTGTGATCATTGCTTGCAAAGTGTATTCATCATGTAATTATTTTTGTTTTGAAATACATTTTTATCAAGCTCAGTGAGACACTTAGGATATTGTTATCTGTTTTGATTACCATTTCTCCTGATTCTCCTGAATGACTAGAAAAATATTTTCATTATATTTCATTACCTTTTGTATTCCTTCAAAACCCAACACTTCAATCCAATGTGCATTGCATTAAAGTTGAGTTACTGGTCAAAAACAAAAAAAGAATTTTCATTTTTGTCTCCCTTAGTTTCTTCCTTATTTGATTGAGCAAAGCTAGAGGGTTTTATCAGTGGGACCGGGGGACCATTGCTGTCCTCCCCTCCATTCCTGTGCTTGGGACTTGATTTTAAAGTATTCCAAGCCAATCCTTCAGTGGTCTTAGAACGTAAGGTAGATACAAGAACCAAGAATATAGCAGCATTTCTATATATATATCTGTGGTTCTTGGGACTCTGTCCTGTGCCTACACTTTTTCCCTTTGGCTTCTTCTAAGCCTATTTTTTCTTTATGGCTTCTCTTAAGTTCGTTTTATCTCTCTGGCTCTAGTAAACCTCCATCTTCCAACTTTTTGTACCTGATGAAATGCCAATACTGATACACACCTGTGCTGAATATTGGCACTACCAATGCACTTCTGCCCCCTGTTGCCTGCACAATAAGAAGTGCCCCCTCACCCACTGTTCTTCCTTTCCTGTTTAGTTCCAGTTTGCTTTCTCCTGTTCAATGCAGAGTATTTGCTTATACATTTGACAAAGTTAGTATGACTGGAATTGTCTCAGGCAAGTTGTTTCTCGGGATTGAAACAGGTTGATTGTTTTAGATACTCTTTATCCTCACACTGGTCTTGCGTTGCCCCCTCACTTGTGACCAGTTCTCAGCTTGAGCCACTTTTAACAGGTACAAGGTGTAGGAGTTCAGTTTCATTCTTTTGAATGATTGGTTGCATTTTGTTTGCCAGTCTCTTGTTGAGGATTTTGGCAACTGTATTCTTTTTGGTTGGATCTTTGTCTGATTTTGGAATCTGAGTAGTAAGGCTATCTTTCAGGAATGATTTTGGGAGTACTGCCTCTTGGTTTCATCACAAGTCTTGTGGAGTATTGGTGTTACGTCTTCTCTGAAGAGGAAGTTAAGTAAAAATCTGGGAAATTGAATATTTTAGATTCACAAGAGAAAAAGAACCTGATGGGTTAAGAATTTAAGTTCAAAAAAAAAAATAGAATTAAAGTTCAGGGCAGGTGTGATGGGTAACACATGCCTATAATCCAAGCACTCCGGAAGTTGAGCTAGGAGGATCGCTGTGAGTTCAAGGCCAGCCTTGCTACATAGTTCAAGGCCAGTCCGAACTGCATAGTATAGGTTGTATATACAATTTAAATTTAAAATGAGTTGTAATCACACTGCTTAGTCATATTAGCATGACTAAAAATTCAGCATGATGATAACACATTTTTAATTCTAGAGAAACCTTGTTTGATCCTTGGCTAAGCCTACCTATAAATTTCAATATCCTAGTTTGCCTAGTTTGTGATTCTTACTGAATTATTTTCAAAGTTAGGGTGTGTCATGAGTGACCTAGCCATTAACATATATTAGATACATTTGTGTCTTTCCATAATGTCAGATTTTATTGAATAATAATATATTCACAAATGACATCAATTTTATCAGCCTTGTCTGGTTGAGTATTCAAGATTTCACTCTATAGCCAATGAGCCAGTCAATCTTAGTTTGATTGATTGCTTGGTTTTTTGAGACGGCATTACAGGCTGACCTTGAACTCCCATTGGATCCTCCTTTATCAGTCTCATGAGTGCTGGGATTGTAGGTATGTACCTCCACACCTAGAAATCAAATTCTTTTTTTCTGGTACCAGTAATCAAACTCGGAACCTTGTGCTTGCCAGGCAGGCGCTTATGCCACTGAGCTATATCCAGGGCCCCCATAAATTCTTCTGTAATCCTTGTTGCTGATATCCATGGCACTCAGGTTATACATCACAGTGTGCACAATGATGCACAGGTTGCAGAACACCGAAGACGAGGTTAACAGCAGTTGCAGGATCCCAAGGGGCAGAACTGAAAGCAAAGGCTGAGAGCCCAGGGATCTGAAAGGTCACCATAGGTGGCAAATTAAAATTATAGGCCAGGCAGAGCTTGTCTGAGGTATGGGCTACTGAAATTGCAGAGTTGGTTCGAAGCCCATGTCTGGACAGCAGAAACTGTACTGTGTCCTTGAGATCAAGGTAGGCTGAAACTGGAGGACGGAGAACTGGAGTTTGTTACCTGCTGATTGCAGGATGCATCCATCATGTGGTCTGATGAGATGACAGGTCAACCTGTGTCACCTCCATGCTCCACTGTTGGGTGCTCCCTTTTTATATGATTTTTATATGTCCTATTAGCTTATGTGCTTATTTTTCTCTGGTATAATTTAGTATGTCATGTGTCCATGTTCCCCTGATTTAATTTGATGGGTTTATAGGTGGTGGTCTTTATTATCCTGGTTAATTTCATTAGTTTATCCCTTATGATTGTGCTCTGTAGGTGGAAGACATTTTTTTTTTTTTTTTTTTTTTTTTTTTTTTTTTTTTTTTTTGAGATGATCTCACTGTAGTTCAGATTGGCCTGGACTCACTGTGTAACTCAGACTGACCTCAAACTCATGGTGATCATCCTGCCTCAGCCTCCAGGTGCTGGGATTACAGGTGTGCACCATCATACTCTGCTTGTTTTAGAGTTTTTAAATAAGATTGATGTGTCCAGCATGTGGTGGCCAGCTATTTGCACTGACACATTGCCAAGTTATTCTTCCTCAGCATTTGTGCTCAGAATGGAACAAACTGCTTTATTAAATGGGACAAAGCACAGCCTGAAAGTTATACATGGAGTAACTCAGAGCAGCACATAGTCCACGCAGGATGTGTCTGAATAAATATGTTGATCTCAGTGTCCAGTTCTTAGTTGTTTGGGGGCTTGCAGGTTAGCTCAGTTGTCTACAGCACCTGCTTGGGCAAACTCAGTCAGGCACAGGGGAAAGCGGTTCGATCCCCAGCTCTACATGCTGCATCAGACCCGCCCTTAAGGCACCCTGAGCCAGCCCCTCCCCCCAAAAAAAAATCCTCAGTTTTTAGTTGTTTAATTTGATTGGTCATAGAGCAATATAGTTCACATGAGGAATTTGATCCTTAGTGTATTTGCAACTGCATTTTTTGTTTTTCTATTCAAGTCATAGTTTTTCTTTGATCATGGCGGACTTGGACTACTAATAGGACAGTCCTGTGACTTAGAAAATAAATTTAAGTTTTCTTGGTTCTGGAAGCTACAAGTCTGAAATCAAAGTGTCAACAGGTTTGGTTTCTCCCAGAGGCTCCCAGGGAGATCTCCTAGTTTCCGGTGTCCATCAGCAAGTTTTGGCATCTCTCAGTTTGTAGACAGATTATTCTCTGCCTCCACTTTCACATGGCATGGATAATGCTATTTAGTTACTATCAAAGGTATGAATTTTAATCTGTACATAAGCTTAAAGCTGTAGAAAATACAAAGGCATGAAAATAATCTGAAATTAGAAAAAGCAAACTATCTCTTAAGGTACCTGACTCAAAACTTTTCTTTTGTAGCTTTGGGCAAGATAAGAGGAAAACCTCTTCCATTACTCTTATTTTTTGAGGCCATATTTAGCACAAGTCGTGCTTTTAGAAATCCTATTGATGCACATCTGACT
Organism: Octodon degus; assembly: GCF_000260255.1. Taxonomy (NCBI): domain Eukaryota; kingdom Metazoa; phylum Chordata; class Mammalia; order Rodentia; family Octodontidae; genus Octodon; species Octodon degus. Next base: position 12,267,950 of record NW_004524624.1, on the reverse strand, counting down.
TTGGAAGGAATCAAATGTGGACTGTCTGAAAAACGGCTTGATTTAGTCATCAACTGGGTCACCCAGGAAAGGTAAGCAAAATTCAAGTTTTAACTAAATTTTTATTTTATTTTATTTTAATTTTTTTTTGCAGAACCGGGGATTGAACTCAGCCCCTTGCATTTGTGAGGCAAGTGCTTATTCTACTGAGCTATCTCCTCAGCCCCTTAACTAAGTTTTTATATCTCATTACTACAGTTCTGAAAATTATGTTTTATCATCAGTGTATTATTTGAACATATATTTTAGGACCTTATGACAATCAATTAGTTGGAAAGCATTCATGGAGTGATGAGGACCAGTCGCAGTGAGACTAGGTCAAGAATTGATTCAGTGCGAGGGATGTAGCTCAGCCATACAGTGCCTGCCCGGCAAGGGCAAGGTCCTGAGGCCCAGGCCCTGCCCCTGAAAGAAAGAATTGATTTACAGTCATTCACAGAATGCTTCTTGATGATTTCATGGTAGATGGAAGGTAGACAATAAGGATGGAGAAGGGTCATCAGTATCGCACTGCTTGGGAGGGAAAGGCAGGAACCAGGTTCCACACTGACAGGGATATGTGACCCCAGGTGATGTATCAGCTGGAAGAACATACAAGGATAGCAGGAGGTGGCTGCTGCTTTTTTTTTTTTTTTTTTTTTTTTTTTTTTTTTGGTACCAGGAATTGAACTCAGGACCTTACTTTCGCCAGGCAAGTACTGCGCTGCTGAACTATATCCCAGCTCTAGGAGGTGGCTTCTTGGAGACAGGAATTTGAGTGCACAGAATTGATAGAAGGAGGGCTTCTCAGGAAATACCTATGAAGGATTGAGTGATGCAGAATAGGGAAGTGACATTGTGGCCTCAGACAAAGTCTACTTGGCCTAATTTATGGCTCTGGCGCATAAACCATGCTACAGAGCTGTTCTCCCTTGCTACAGGCACTGGCCTTTTATATTTCTTTATTAAGACTGTCAAGCCCATTAACTGTGGGCTGCCTAGAGGAGGGGGGAACACACAGGGGGCACAGCAGCTTCCATCAACCAAGAACAGCATGCTGCAGAGAGAGGCACCTATGAACCACCTGCAACCAGCACCCAGAGCAGCTGTAAAGGGGACGGTGGCCCCGTGTGGAAGGTTTAGGTGGGGCGTTTAGGTGGCATCTAGGCCAGCCAATCATTTGCACAACATAGTTCTGTTTGTCTTACATATTAAGTTCACTCCATCCAGGCACAACTTCTCCAGGATTCTGTGATCATAATTCTTGGGGAAACTGTTTTGTGAATTGTTGTGAATCAACTCTTGATCTGGTCTCGACTGGGTTCTCATTGCAAGAAGGGTTGGTGGGACAAATTGGATCTTCTGTTACATTTGGTCCTAGATCTGTAACTTAGTTTTTATAATTTTATTGAGATATAATTTATATGATATACATGTGTAAGGTATACAGTTCTATGGGCTTTTTAAAAAAACTTTATTTTTTCAGTTTTTATTAATTCATGCTTGCATTACATAACGATTACCTTACTTTTAGCAGTTGGTACATGCACGTAACACATCTTTAAAAAAATCCCCTTTCCTTCCTCTTGTTCCCCCTTCCATCTCTTGATTGCTTTACCAGTTGAACAAAATATATTTTCCTACTTCCCTTTATCTTTTATTTTGCTCTTTATTTATATTTTGGGTTTCTCATGTAAAAGAAATCTTGTGGTATTTAACTTTGATTTAGTTCACTTAACATAGTCTCAAGGGCTTCCATTTTCCTGCAGGAACTCAAATCTATTTTTCTTTATGGGAAAATAGTACTCCATTGTATATAAACACTTTCTTTATCCATCATCTGTTGATGGACATATAGGCTACTTTCAAGATTTAGCTGTTATGAGTTGTGTGGCTACATATATGGGTATGCATGGATCACTGTAATCTGACTCAAGGGGAATGGCTGGGTCAGATGGAATTTCTAGTGTTAGTTGTTACAGGAATCTCCGTATTGACTTTCATATGGTTGCACCATTTTACATTACCAGAAACAGTGTAGAAGGGTTTCTCTATCCCTTCAGCCTCACCAGCATCTATTATTTCATTTCTTTATAAAACCCATTCTTTCTGGAGTAAGATGGTATCTCAGGGTTGTTTTAATTGCCAACAGTGTTGAACATTTTTCCATGTACTTATTGATCATTTGTACTTATTAGAAATGTCTATTCATTTAGGTTGCCCATCTTTTGATTGCATCTTTTACTTTATGGGCTGTGATTTTTATGAAGTCTTTTTATGGTCTAGATACAAGTTGTCTGAGGAATAGCTGGCAGAAGTTTTCCCCCTTCAGTAGGCTGTCTCTATTCTATTGGTTGTTTCTTTTGCTGTGTAGAAGCTTTTTAATATGATCTGGTCCCATTTGTTCTCAGGTCCACTTTTAGAAGTTCCTGAAAGCCTCATAGAATTGGTAGCTGGGATGTTAGAGCGCACAAGAGAACTTTAGGAAAACAGTGTGATGAGGGGTGTGGGAGTGGAGGACCAGGTGGAGTTCTTACGCCCATTCTCCAGCCCTTTGGGGTTACAGATGGAGCAGCATCATAGTGGTGACCACTTGAAAAATAAAATAATGGTAGTAGTAAGAGGTTAATTAAAAATAGTACTAATAAGAGATATTAATAATGGTATTAGTGCTAACATACACTGGGCACAATGTACTAAATGTTTATAGTGTAGTAAAATGCAATGGTGTTATTCCTAAAATACTGGAATTATTCATCTCTCCTGGTATAGCAGCCACTATGTTGATTCTAATTTACTTGTCCCTTTTCAGGGAGTGTTGTGACTATGTGTACTGAAACCTGTGTCTTAGTATTTAAGTTGGAAATCAAGGAATTACTTAACAAGTCATTGATTTGTGCTCAAGTTGTATTCTTGTTTTAGGCCTATTTTTGTGCTGCCCACCACAGTAAATACAGAAAGCTTTATTTTCTAAATTTTCAGTAAACATTTTGTAGCAATTTCAGGATTTCATTTTAGTGTTATCAGCAGTTTGTTCATTGGATACAGACACCAGTGTTATTTTTGTAGCCATTAATTAAAATACAACTAAAGCACAATTTCCATCTAACTAATAATGAGGAGTGAAATTTTTAGTCTCATCCAACTGTTCTTTTGGCTCATGCTGGTAGATTCTAGGTAGAGTTACTGTGATAGTACAGATGGTTTGCTTCAGTTGTGCATGAAGATGGAGGATTAAACTATGGTGACAAATGGGGCCAATGTAGCTCAGTTACGGAACACCTGCCTAGGGTTCATGAGCCTGTTGAGTTCCATTCCCGGCACTGGGGCCTTAAAAGTTGGTGACAAATGAAATCTGTTCAAACAAGCTATCTTAAATGAACTACTTCTTTCAGTCTGTCTTAATAAGTACAATTACAGCCTTTCCTCATGTTGCTTCTTATAAGTCTGTAACAAAACTTTAAAAATAACAGTGCTACCATACTTTGTCTTCTTTTTAGTATAACTACATGTAAAATCTATCATTAATTATGGGGTAAAATTGTTCTCACTGTCTTTAGCCAACATTTAATACATTTTTACATTCTGCAGATTTTAGAACCTCAGTATACTCTATATAATTTCAAGAACATCAAGACCCTCACAGGATAATTTTTTTTTTCATTTGTATATTTGTTACAGGGTCTCACTACGCAGATCAGACTCATGGTGCTCCTCCTATTTGCAGCCTTCCCAGTGCAGGGATTACAGGGGTGCGCCACCACACTCAGACTGCGTTGCAGGCTCAACACGCCCCTGGGGCAGGGGCAGCATGTGGGACAGGATCGAACCCTGGTCCCTGCACTTGCCAGAGCAGGCACTTAGTCCTCTGAGCTATCTTGCTGGCCCAAGATAATTTTTATTTACCTTGTAATTTTAAATCTTACCAGTCATTTCAAGAAGTTTTAATCTTCTTTATAAATTAAAAAAAAAAAAACAAAAAACAACTTGGCCTTAGTTTCACCAAAATATTTTCCCCCAAAGGAGTATATGCTGATTATTTTTGTTGTTAAATCTTAGATGTATTTAACTTCTCCTATATCATTACATATTGACTTGGAATTCTTATAGGCTATAGAAAAATCAGTCCTCCTTTGTTGAATTTTCAAATATTTAATTTTAGCCACTTATCAAGAGTTCTCTAATGTGAGCCTTATTGATCTGCTTGCTCTAGGATAACATTTTCTGAGGAGGCTGGGGATGTGATTATTGATTATGGGGAGCACGATACTTTTAACAAGGCCAAGTGCTTGGCTTTAGCTCAGATTATTTACAGCAAATGTGGCATGCATAAGAAAGCTCTTCTTTGCCTGTGTAAACAAGGTCAGATTCATGAGGCCATGGAGTACATGCAGCAGTTTAAGGACTTTACTTCAGGTAAGTGAAATAGTCTATTTTGTTTTTTATAGTAGTCAAATTCTGGACTTGAACTGTAAGATTACTCATTATAGCAGATATTATTTTAAATTCACATCATAAAACCTATTGTAGACATACTGGTAAGTAGATTTCCTTTGTAATTTTTTATGAAAATAAGATGTAGCTCATTGACTTTCATGGTAAACATTCAGATTTAGTATGCATTTTCTCATTATGTGTTTAATAACTGGACAGTACTAGAAATTATAGTCTTGAAGATAAATTTAGTGGATATATTTGTCTGTATAGCTTTAGGAGGGCCAGCCAGATAGCTCAGCAGATTAAAGCACCTGCTTAGGCAGATGCAGACACTAGGGTTTGATCCCCAGAGTGCCATCTGTGATTGAGATGGGGTGTGGTGGTGCATGCCTGTAATCCCAGTGCTTGGGAGGCTGTAAACAGGAGGATTAATATGCGTTCAGTCTGTGTAGTGAGACCCTCGAGACACTGTACTGAATACATACAAAGAGAAACAAAAAAAAAAAAAAAAAAAGAGAGAGAGAGAAAATTATGTAGCTTTGGGAATGTCCAACCTGCAGCCTGCCTTTTTCCTATTTTTTAAAATGTCATAAGAATTTTTTTTTTCCAGAACTGGGGATTGAACTCTGGCCTTTGGGCTTGCCAGGCAAGTGCTTATTCTACTGAGCCATCTCCCTGGCCCTAAGAAAAATATTTTAAAATAGAAAGGTTTTATTACTTACATACTTTATATTATATACCTTACTTGTGGGCCAAGAAAAGTTCACTTCACTCAAAAAGAGCATAAAAACAAATAAAGGTGGAACACAGGTTGGACGCTCTAAACTGGAATATGCTATAAACATTAGAAATGATGAATTAGGGAAATAATGTTCATTTGAGGATGTTTAAGCACCTACATTGTATTTTTAAAAAACTATCCTAAATTCTTTATTGGGTTATGAATTTTACAAACATCGCGTATATTATTAGCGGTAGCGGTGGAGCTGGAGAGTATTGTGCCTTCTCCAAGCTACAAGGCGAGAACCACCAATGGTGTGGTGGAACTTGTGGCCCTTTCCGAGGCCACGACTCTTGCGGCCTGCAGATGTCAGCCCACGCATCTCCCTGTTCTTGTGGACCGGTTTGGTGATCCCCAGGGTGTCAGGATTTCTTCTCAGGGCTTTGTGGAATGGATCAATAAGGATAACTTCAAAGAATCTGTATGTGGAATCTTCACCAACCCAGTAAGAATCAACAACTCTCAGAGCCCCAAAGCGGCGTCCAGCTCGCTCCTCAGCAACAGACGAAGGCTTCGCGAGAGCTTCAGCTGGTTAACGCCACAGGCTTGCCGTCAGTGGCTCCCTTAGGAACGGGACGTTCGCGGCCACCGCGGTGCACACGAATCCTGCGTATGACATGCACTTGCTTGGCCTTGTATCCCAGTCTGCGAGCTTTGTGGGGCGAGGAGCCCTGTGGAACCCTGAGAGCTGCGATACTGCCAGTAGCGGACAGCAGCGGAAAGCGCAGCACGTCGGCCTGCTTCTTCCTCCGCAGCTCCTGGATGCACTTGTACACGCCCATCTTGGCTTACACAGAGCGATCGCTGGTGATGGAAGAGCGAAGATCCGAGCCACCCTACCTGCGGGCTGCCGCCGGACCCCTACATTGCAACTGAGGCATTATCTAAGTGAATTAGCCAGCAGGGTGCCCTGCTTGAAGGAGCCGATCTCTCACTGTGTGCTAGCTCACAAGTAACCCTACTGTACAAGGGTCCTGACATCTTACCATGTCCCATGTTTTTGCCACGCTTGATTTCTAGACTCTATCCTTGACTTAAGACTTTGCAAAATGAAACCAAGCAGAGCAATTTTAAGTCACATTTCCCAGGAAAATGAGTATTTATTAAGCCTGTTGACTCTGATAATTTTTGAAATACTACATTGTCTTTTACTTAGAATCTGTGTAGTTTTTAAAGTTACTAATTCTTTCATTAATAACATCTTACCTGACATGAATATTGTAATAACAGCTAATAGCTAGACTATTCATGAGCATTATATCACTTAATCCTTGTGCTGACTCTTTGAAGTTGGTTTTGTTATAATCTTTACTTTTTAGATTTTAAAAAAAAAGCAGCCCCCCCAAAAAAACAAACAAACAAACAAACAAACTGTATTTCTACAGAGAGGCTAAGGCCCAGAAAGGTAAGTAGTTCACCCATAGTTGCAAAACAACAGGACAGAATCTGGCAGAGTAGGTACCACACTGTTATGGTTTGTATCTAGTTGTTCCCCCAAAGCCTCATGCAGTGGTGGGGTTGTGGGCTTCCAGAGTTTATGATTAATTCATGATCTTAATGCTGGAGTTACGGGTGTGAGTGCTACGCCCACCCTGGGGTGGATACCCGGGTGCAGTGTGAGAAAGGGGGAGCCCAGGCATGCTCTCTGCCTCAGCTGCCGCTGCTGCTCCTGCCTTTTTGCTCTTGCTGTTTTGCTGTTTTTCACCGCCATGAAGTGCTGTCCTCTGCCGCGTGCCACCCTGCCTGGGAGCCAGCTGAGTATGGGCTGAAACCTCCACAAACTGAGCTAAATAACCTTTCCTTTGGTAATGTTGGGTGTTGGGTATTTTGTCCCAGCACTGAAAGAAAAGAAACTGAGAAACAATTACAAATTGTTGGGTCTGGGGAGATAGCTCAGTAGAATAAGCGCTTGTCTGGCAAGTGTGGGGTCCTGAGTTCAGTCCCTGGTACCACAAAAAAGAAAAAAATTGGTGAATGAATTATATTTATTGTTTTCTAAGTATACAGATTATTTTCTGTTATTTTTTTCGTATGCAATAATTGTATTAGTGTTTAGACATGAAGCATAGTTTTTAATTGTTCTTGGAATTTTTATTAAGTAAAATATGAATTCCTTCTTGTTTGTAAACTCTGCCTCGTGTAAGTGCATGGAAACATGATTGGCTGTCATATTTTATGTTACTCTAACTCTATTATACTCTGAAATAATACATGCTTTAGTAACTTGAGACATTCTTGTCTTTTAAGCCTTGATAATTATTTTTAAAATTGATTATAAGATGAAAATGATAATAACTTGAACAAAAACTGAAGGATAGAAACAATATTTTAAAAAATTGTTAGAAATTAAAACATGAACAGGTGTGGTACCTGTCTTTAATTCCAGTTCTTGGGCAGAGGCAGGACAATGGTGAGTTCAGTTAGCCTGGCTATGTAGCAAGATCCTGTCTCAAGAAAACAAAACAAATAGAACATTAAAAAAAATCAAAATGGAAAATTCAAAAATATCTACGAGCTCAGGGCCAGTGAGATAGTGCAGTGGACTAAGCGCCTGCTTAAGCAAGTGCGGGGACTGGGGTTCGATCCCTAGTACCACATGCAGTGCCAGCCCTGCCCCTGGGGCACGCTGAGCCTCTGATGGACTCTGGGCATGGTGGCACACGCCTATAATCCCAGCTGCTGGGCAGGCTGAAAACAAGAGGATCACTATGAGTCTGAACTGCTTAGTGAGACCCTGTAGCTAAATAAATAAATAAGTAAATAAATCTGCCAACTCATTTAAAGTGACAATAAGCCCATGACACATTATCATGAATAAAATATTTTATAGCAGAATAACTTTACCAAAATCAAACAATTTAGTGAAAAAGAGTAGCATTTTTTTTAAAAGCATTATGTTGACCTGTTTTATTTATTTATCTATTATAAAGACTAAAGTTACTGAGAGAACTTTCAGTCTGCCAGTGTTGTCAGTCTGTCATGACTGGGACATGAACAGAATTATAAACTCTTTTTAAGTGCTTGCACATTGAATAAACGTGCACTTCTGAACCACAAAATAAAAGGTGCCATTGTTTTAAATTTTTCAGGTCTCTGATGTGTTAGTTACTTTCCTCTCATTGCTGAGACAAAATATCCAATAGCCAAAATTAAAGAAGGAAAGGTTTTTTTAGCTCACAGTTTGTGTAGGTTTCAGTCCATACTTGGCTGGCTCCAAGGCTGGGTGGTATGACAGAGGGCAACCATTCATAGCAGCAGAAAATGACAAAAGCAAAAAAAGCAAAAGGGAAAAGCAGGAGGGAGCAAACCTCTTTCTCTCCCTAATAGTGTATGCAGGATACCTGCCCCAGGGTGGGTGTAGAACTCACACCCATAATCCCAGCATTGGACCATGAATCAGTCAAACTCTAGAAGCTGCCCCATGACTGTATGAGGCTTTGGAGGGACAGCTAGACACAAACCATAGCATCTGCAGTGTCTGGCTTACTAAGATTGATGGCACACCCTGCTTTTGTATTCAGTTTGTTGATATGATGTAGCCTCTGGAAAATACTACTATAACATGTGAGAAAATAAGAGTGGAAAAGGTAAGTAACAAGGCCGGGGAGATGGCTCAGTGGAATAAGCACTTGCTGGGCAAGCGCAAGGGCCTGAGTTCAATCCCCGGTTTAGAAAAAAAAAAAAAAAAAAAGGTAGATAACAAATTAGTAGTTTTATGCAAATAGCCTTAATATTATAGATGATGGACCACATTTTGAGAACCATCTTGTAGGTATTCATGAATTAAACAGATGTGACACTTAGCATTAAGCCCTTATATGCTTATTAAAAGAGACTATACATGAGACATGATTAATAATGATTAATGACATGTCAAGACAAGGAATAAGTAAATGGATTCGTGTAGTAACCAAAAGTACATGTAGTAACCAAAAGAAACAGGTAGTCCAATTAGAAATCATGTCCTTTCTGGTTAGCTCAAGACCATTTCTTGTCCATAATGAGTAAATACTGGTTCATTAATTTATGAGAAGGGGGTTTAAAAACCTCACTGAACAAAATAGAAAGTGGGCCAATTGCAAAATGTTAGAGGCTAGGAGGATATTTCATTAAAAAATGTCATCTTTGTGGAGGCCAAGGTAAGTGACTCAAATCATAATGGTCTATTTCTATCCTAGGAAAATATTTTTTCATTCATTTGTTAATTTTTTTTACCTCATTGGTATAAGATTATGTTCTTTTTCTTCTTTGTTATTTTCTCCTGTCATTTATCTTTCTGTATGTATGCAAACAAATCATATATACAGATATATACACTTAATACATACCATGTGTATAATTTTAGAACACTACATTAAGAAGGGAATGGACTTCAGAGTCAGTTGTAAAAATGTTATTGGTATGTTTTTGATATATGTAATGATAATACTCATATAGTTACCTTTACATGATATACATTATTTTTTTCCATTCTCCTCCCCTTCCAGCAACTCCTTTTTATTTATGAAATCTTTGTTTCCATTTTTCCTTGTACTCTTTTTTCCTTGTTTGTTTAGTTCTTTCCCCCTCCTCTCTTGTTCCCTTTCCCATTTGAACATTTTCTTCCCATTTCCCAATATCTGTTATACATTTTGGTCCACATTTACACTTTCAGTTGCTTACAGAAAAACAGTGCACTATTTAAAAATGTGTGCCTGATTTATTTCATTAAGAGTATGGTTTCACATTGCACCCATTTACTCATACGTGTCTCAAGCTTAGCCTTCTTTATGATAGATTAATATATATATCTCCATTCATTGGTTGATTGGCATTTGAGCTGTTTGCAAGATTTAGCTATTACAAACTGCCACTAAAAACTTGGATATTCATATATTGCTGAGATATAATGCTTCTAATTCTTTTGGGAAGATACCAAGAAGATGAAAAAGCTCAGTCAAATTCTCTTTGGAGTGAAATGGTGTCTCAGTGTTGTTTTGATTTGTATCGCTCAAATGACCAGTGATGTTGAACTTTTTTGGGTACATTTATTTATAGTTTCTGCTTCTTCTTCTGAGAAGATCTATACATTTTAGTTGCCAAATTTTGGATTGGGTCTTTAAATATAGTAGGACTGCTTTTTAAAATTCTTTACATTCTAAGTAGTATCCTCAGTCTGAGGAGTAGCTGGATTATCTTTTTCCTTTGTTGGTAGTTTTGTTTTGCTGTGCAAAAGCTTTTTAACAAGATGAGGTCCCAGTTGTTGATTCATTGATGCTTCCTATGTAATTGAAGTTTTGTTCATAAAGTCTTTGCCTGTACCAAGGTCTCCAAGAGTCCTGCTTACTCCATTTCCCAGCAGATTTAGTGCTTCTATTTTGATGTTTAAGTCTTTGATCCATTGATTTTAGTTTAGTGCATGGTGAGAGATATGGGTCTAACCTTCCATGTGGGAAGCAAGTTTTTTCAGCACCAGCTATTAAAGTGGGTATCTTTCTTCTAGTGAATGCTTTTGGCCCCTTTGTCAAAGATATGGTGGCTCAGTGTGTCTGGACTTGTTTCTGTATCTTTTAATCTATTCCATTGATCCTTGGGTCTGCTTTCTGTTTTTCTTTTTTTGCTCTGAATGCCTTCAGGGCAGGTTTGGCTGGCTTGAGTTACGGGGATTGAACCACAGCAACCTGAGCCTGACTGCTTTGTTGAAGCAGCCACTTAAAGAGCTGAGTTAAGGGGCAGGCCCCCTGCCTTTTTTTTTTTTTTTTTTTTTCCCGGACCCATTTTTTTTTTTTTTTTTTTTTTTTTTTTTTATCACAGTAGCTTTGTAATATAATTTCAAGTGAGGGATTGTGATGCTCCCTGCCTTAACTTTGTTTCCCAGAATTGTTTTTGGTATTCTAGGTCTCTCTCTCTTTTTTTTTTTTTGCTCCGAATGCCTTCAAGGCAGGTTTGAGTTGTAGGGATGGAACCACAGCAACCTGAGCCTGACTGCTTTCTAGGTCTCTTCTGGTTCCAAGTGAATTTTAGGATTGTTTTCTCTAATTCTATGTGGTATACTATTGGTATTTGATTAGGATTGCATTAAATTTGTATAACAATTTTGAAAATATGGCCATTTTCACTGTATCTGTTCTTCCTATTCACGAACATGGCATATCTTCCCATTTTCTGATATCCTCTTTGATCTCTTTTTCAGAGTACTATAGTTTTCAATGTAGTGTTCTTTTACTTCTTCCATTAGATTGATTCTGAGGTAGCTCCTTCCTCCCTCCCTCCCTCCCTCCTTCCTTTTTGCCCTCCCTCACTCCCCCCTCGCTCTCTCTTTCTATGCTGTGTTTCCCTAATTTATCTTTCAGTGGATTTTTAAATCTGTATACAAGAATGTTATTAATTTTTGAGTATACTTTGTCTACACAAATTCTGTACCCTTAGACAGAATTTGTGACATAGACAGAATTGTGTCTATGGTACAGAATTTAGTTATTAAATCTAGGTGTCTTTTGGTGGAGATTTTGGGGTCTTCTATGCAGAGTATCATGTCATCTGCAAATAATGATAATTTAATTTCTTCCCTTCCTGGGTTGGAGATATAGCTCAAGGGCACAATGCTTGCATGGCAAGTTGGAGGTCTTGACTTTGATTCCCATACCCCCTAAAAAAAAGAGAAATGAGGCATTCAGTTTCCTCTCTGTCCAACTTCTTCCCTTCCTATCCTTATTCTTTTTATTTCTTTCTCTTTTCTAATTGCTCTAATGTTACCAGAACTATATTGATCAAGAGTTGTGATAGTGGGCATCCTTGTCTTGTTCCTGATTTTAGAATAAAAACTTTCAGTTTTTGTCCATTGAGCATGATGTTGGCTGTTGGTTTGTTATAGATGGCTTTTATCAGATCAAGATAAAGACCATTCTAATTTTCTATATTTTTTAAAATCATTAATAGATGTTGGATTTTAACAGATAGTTTTTCTGCATTTATTGAGATGATTGTATAGTTTTTGTCCTTGACTCTGTTAATGTGGTGTTTTACATTTATTTATTTGTATCTGTTGAAGATTACTGTGTCTCTGGGATGAATCTAACTTGGTCATAGTATATAATTTTCTTGATGAATTGTTGCATTCTGTTTGTCAGTATCTGATTGAGGATTTTTTAAGAAAATCTGTGTTCACTAGGAAGATTGGTCTCTAGTTTTCTTTTCTTTTTTTTTTGTGGGGTGGTGGTTTTGGTATCAGGGTAATGCTTGCTTCCAGGGTTGGATCTGGGAGCATCACTTTCCTTTCAGTTTCCTTAGAGTTTTAGAAATAGTGGCATTTAGACTGTAAGTTTCTTATAGAACTCAGCAGCAAATCTATCAGGACCTGGGCTTTTCTTTGTTGGGAGGTTTTTTTTTTTTTTTTTTTTTTTTTTTTTTTTTTTTTTGTGGAACCGGGTATTGAACTCAGGCCCTTGCGCTTGCCAGGGAAGCACTTATTCCACTGAGCCATCTCCCTGGCTCCCTGTTGGGAGGTTTTTAATTACATCTTTAATTCCTTTCTTCTTTTTTTTGAAATGTATTTAGTGTAATGTCTACAGGGTCTCACTATAGCTTCTGTTCTTCAGCCTCTCAAGTGCTGGGATTGCAGGTGTACGCCACCATACCCGGTCTCAGTGGCTGGCTCAGTGCACCTGGGGGTGAGTCCAGTGTGGCACTGAAAGCAGGCTTTGAACTTGTTATGTAACCCATGTTGATCTTTAACTCATGATTATCCTCCTGACTCAGCCTCCTGAGTCCTGGGTTTACAGGTGTATGCCATCATGCCTGGCTTTATCTGTGTGTGTGTGTGTGTGTGTGTGTGTGTGTGTGTGTGTGTGTGCCCGTGCATGTATGCACGCACACGCAGTTTTGTACACCTTTACTATATTGTCTCAGTGTCTTTAGGATAGTACTTCTTATTTATATAGTACGGTAGGTTTTTTTCTGATCATACTTTATAGTACTATAGTTTTATGTTCTGCCATACTTAACAGTACTGTCTGTAAGTGTTAGCATAAAAGCAAAGTCATTGAATTGGTGTTTCCTTTGACTATTCTTTGTTCTGAATGTTGTAATGTACATACTATATACAAATCCTCATTTAACAACCAGTTCATTTAATGACCTGTTCCCAGGAATGGGACCTTGTCATTAAATGAAGAATCTCTCCATATGTCGTGTGTATATTTAATTTGGGATAGTACTATTGAATTGGGTTGGAGTTTGTCTTTGAGGGGTTTGGAAGGATTGAAAACAGAAGTGTTGACTGGGAAGTATAGACATTAGCTGGTACACTTCTAGTTGATTTATCATAACATGTTGAGATACAGTTTTTCATCTTTACTTTCAGATGACCTGGTACAGCTAATAACATTATGTCCTCAAGCTGAACTAATTCAGTCTCTCACTAAACAAAGGAATGAGAACCTACCATTTTTATCTTTTGTCTTTATTATACTTCATTTATTCTCTATAAATATGGAAGAAATTGGGATTAAGTTGCTTCAAGAAATAAATAAAGGTGGGAAAGGTAAGTAAAATGATCTGAAAGAAGGGCTGGCCAGATAGCTCAGTGGACTGAAGTGCCTGCTTAGGCAGAGTGCAGTGGCCCCACCCCTGGGGTGTGCTGAGAGAGCAACTGAGACTGGGCGTGGTGGTAAACGCCTGTAATCCCAGCACTTGGGAGGCTGAAAACAGAAGAATCACTACAGATCTGATCTACATAGTGAGACCCTGTAGACCCTGTACTAAATACATTTAAAAAAATGTTCTGAAAGAAATAATGGGTTATTTAGGGGAAGTTTCATAATGTGTATGAATGAATTATCTCAAATTTTCTTTTAGAGTTCCTTCTTAGCATCATTTAGCTTTAGGAATATATAAATGTGGAGATCACCATGTCAGTAAGTCTCCTGAAATATTTGTGCTTCTTGAGAGAATCAGAATGAAAAAAGAATCTTTATTAAACTTGATTGGAATGCCATAATAATTTTAATAACTAACGCTATTCTAAAAACATATATTATTGTGTACATTTGTGATCTTTTACATGCTTTTTAAAAAGTTATTTATTTATTTATTTATTGGCAGAACCAGTATTGAACTCAGTCCCTTGCATTTGCCAGGCAAGCGCTTATTCTACTGAGCTACCTCCCCGGCCCCTTAAAAGTTATTTAGATATAAGCTTTATATGCTTTAATTCTTTGTGTGTGTGTGTGGCACTAAGCTATATCCCCAGCCCCTATGTTTTAATTCTTAGACCAGACTTATGCATATTTACATGATACTACCTCTGAACCTAAATCTACAGTGTAGTATAGAGTAATAAATTAATTTTTCCCCTCCTTTCACTAATTAAACATATAAAATCAACACAAACTTGATTTTACATTATTGTTTAGGGTCAAGGAAAGATAGACAGATTACTTGAAGTCGCATTTTGATAGGTGATTTTATAGTTGCAAATTATTAAAAATATCAATCAAATTATTTCAGAAGAAAATGGCAGTTATGGTAAACATAATAGTGTTGATAGTATGGTGAGGATCTTTTTTAATTTTTGGGGGTCTTTTTGAGACAAGGTCTTTCTATGCAGCTCAGGCCTTGAGCTTACTTTGTAGCCCAGGCTGCCCTTGCACTCATAGGAATCTTCCTGCCTCAGCCTCCCAAATGCTGGGATTATAGGCATGTACTGCTGTGACCAGCAGGATAAATCATCTTGTATTATATGTAATATAGGTATTAAGTAAGAAATTAGTTCCAAGCTGGGTATGGTGTCACTTGTAATCCTAGAACTCTGGGAGGCTCAAGTAAGAGGTACTGCAAGTTCAAGCCTCACCCAGTCAATTTAGCAACTGAGGGGGATATAGCTCAGTGCAAAGGTTCATGTTTCAATCACCAGTATTTCAAAAAGATTATAGATACCAAATGCAGACCCAATAATAGACTTTCAAAAGTAAATATTGTTAGATTTTATTTATTTATTTTTGAGATGGGTCTTGCTGTGCAGTTCAGGCTAGCCTTGAACTCACTGTGTAGGGCAGGCTGGCCTCATTCACAGCCTCCCAAGTGCTGGGATTACAGGTGTGCCCCAGCATGCCTGACCTAGATTTTTTTTTTTAAAGGAAAATTATTTCACTTTCTTTAGAAAAAAGTATTTGTTATAAAAGCTACTTAATTAAGAGGTCTCCACTTAAGAGGTTAGAGAATTTCTGTATCAGCCAGGGTTGAAACAGATGTAACACAAGATGTACAGCTGTATAAGAAATTACAAGATTGGCCTACCACCGTCAGCTAGAGGGGATGAGGAGGCACAGAAGGCGGCTGCACAGCAGAGACTGAAGGATTCAGACCACGGTCTGGAGCTCACGGCAGTGTTCAGTGTAAGTCTGTATTGGGAGGCTGATGGGACTGCGATGAAAGGCTGATGAGTCTACACCAGAAGGCTGGCGGGTCCAAGGCAGAAGCCAAAGACTCTGCTAGAAGCCAAAAGACAACGTCCAAGCTGAAGGCAAACACTGGAGCTCCTCTGAAGAAATAGAACCCTCTGTCCTTCCTTAGTTCTCTTGTATATCATTTAAATGATGGGCTCCCCTAGGGCGGCCCCTCTACACCCTGGGTGTAGAATTGCTGAGCCAATTTAGTTAAGCTTTAAACTTCTCAAGTTGACACAGCCAATCAACCATTACAGTCTCCTAAAGAGTTTCTTAAATCCTTGGGATGGCACTACTATGCCATTTCTAAACGTGCTTATAGCATCATAAAAACTCAAAGGGGCTTCCATTGACAAGATGAGCCTGCACCCTTCACTTTCTGAACTCCCTGCCTTGTAGCTGTCAGCTGATACTTTACCCAAGAGTCAAAGGAGAGATGAGTAGAGAAGTGTAGAGTGTGAAAAATGGTAGAGGGTTGGATTGAGACATAAAAAGTTAATGATAATGAGGAAAAGGGATGTACTATAAGCTAGACAAACCATGTATTATATCATTAAGTTTATGGACATCAGGTAGAGTTTAAGAGTAACTGAGTTGAAATTATATCTCTTTATATTTTTGAAGAATTGCTAAGTGCAGATTATCAAACAAATGTTGTGCTATAATTTTTTTATTTTTTCCCCAGATGCAATAGAACATCTTATGATGAGTGATTCATTTTGCTCACTAGAAACATGGCAAGACATGGCAGATGTATGTTCACAAAACGGCTTTACCAAATTAGCTAACAACATCATGTCCATTCTTCAATCTCAGGCTGGAGTTACAGTAATTTCTGAAGAAGATGAAAAAGTTAACCCAATGGAACATGTTTTTTGGTAGTTCTATATTTTAACCAGTTGAGGGAGCTTGTACAACATTATGGGTATGTTGATTGTGCAAAGTATTTTTGGCATAATTATAAATAAAGCTCTCAGAACTAAACCACACTAATTTTGTTATGATGATATTTAGACTTTACTTGAAACATTTATATTACTGTTTTTTTTCAATATGGTCATTTCTTATATTGAATTTAGATAAAATCCAAGATTACAACTTAGTGTGCAGTTGTATAGAGATTTTAAGGACGTAAATGAATGTCCAAATATATTATTTTTGGGCCGGGGAGGTAGCTCAGTAGAATAAGTGCTTGCCTGGCAAGCGCAAGGGCCTGAGTTCAATCCCCAGTTCTAGACACACACACACACACACACACACACACACACACACATACACACACGAAAAAAAAATATTTTCTGGTGACTTAATTTGATAGCAAGAACTGAAGAAGGTAAGGTAGGTGTTTTGCCTATAGGCTGACTGACCAAATATCAAATTCTGCAAGCTTGCCTTGAAAAGAGAAGCAGATGTTATTTTAAGGTTAACTTGCCGATAAAACCTAGAGCACAGTAATTTTTTGCCATTGACTTAAAGGTATGTCCCATGCTTTGGTATTTATAAATAAGCAAAGGTAGGCTGGGGATTTAGCTCAGTGGTGGAATGCTTGCCTAGCAAGCTGAAAACCCTGGGTTTGGTCCTTGGCACCAAAAACAAAAAGTAAGCCTCACTTAGAAAACAATTTTAAAAAACCAAAACACTAGAGAAGACAAAAAACAAGGCACCTGCAAAGGTTGGACTTCAACAAGAAATTAGAAGTCCTGACTTACTCTTCTTTAGAAGGATGAACCAGCCAAATTTTATGTAGATGTTGACCTGGAATACCTATAGGCAGAGAAAATGCATCATCAAAGCGGTTTTTATTATTTCAAGTGCCTGGATAAGTATCTTATTAAAAACCCAGAATTCTGTGCCATTGACAGGTGTGATTTCCAGAATATTTAATAAGTGTGGCATGGGCACCGATCAAGCAGAACAGACCCCCAGCTTCTCAGAGCGCTCTCAGTCCATGTGCCACAGCAGAACATACGAGCTGAATGTCCACCTTGAAGGGCGAAGTGAGCTGCTACTAGATAGAATAGGAGCAAAATCACACACTGGCTTCCGAACTTGAAATTGAATGAATTTTTTATAATGGAAAGGATCTGAACTTGGAGTTAGTCTTATATAAAAATTCTGATACATTCTCTTACTCATTTGTGAAATGTGGATAGTCATGGCTATTTAGGTTTATGAAGATTACTGCTGATTTGTATATGAAGTGTATGTGTATCACATAAGAAGGCATTTAGTTATTTGTAGGAGGTTGCAGAAAGAAATATTTCTCTGCTTTATACTTACAAAATCCCACATTTTAACCCATTTGTATGATATAATTGTATTTATCTGGACTATTTGATATACTGGCATAACTTATTGCCTATATTAAAGTATCTCTGAGCTCATACTACGGTTGCCTATGTTCTAAATCTAGTGTTACATCAGAATCGTGGGTAAATGCTCATGAAACCAAGAATAAGAACAAACAAGATTTATTTCCAGCTGGAAGATGACAAATCCAACAGGAAGTCAGATAATATGGATCCTGAGAGAACTTTGTTCTGGGTTTTTATACATTTACAAGTAACCTTGGTAACCATATTACCTCATTTTGGAATTTTTACAAAAATGTCACCAGGTATACATTTCCCAGGAGTTTGTTAGTCAAGCAGGATACTGTTAAATTTTAGCTTATCTACAGTTTGTTCTGTTTGTTCCATTAGTTAACAACTTACTCTTTTTTCCCCATAATTTTGAGAAACAAATAGCAAT
>NW_004524624.1:12245297-12248604 GCF_000260255.1 Octodon degus | reverse complement strand
TAGTGAACCACCTGTTTACAGCCTCCCAAGAGCTGGGATTACAGGCATTCGCCACCATGCCCAGTCTCAATGTGCCCTGGGGGCTAGGGGTGGGGATGGGGGTGGGGAGGGGCCAGGCAGGCATGGCAGGCTCAGGGATCTGCACCTGCTTGCAGGTGCGATAATCCGCTGAGATTTTGCCATATTTTAAAGACATTTATCCTTGGCTCATTCTGATTCCTTCTCAGATCATTATCTAAGGCAGCTTTCTCAGGGATGAAAGTAGTCAAGTGAATGTGAATTAAGTGCCTGGAGCAGGGAGGAAGAACAAGAATATAGAGGCAAGTGGGGATGGAGAAGGAATTGAGTTGTGAGCTCTCCAGGCCTTGGAGGATAGAACAATTCCTATGAACTACAGTGAAAACACTTAACAAGGGCCCTCGTATAGGGCCCTTCTGCTACTGAGTTTTGTGTCATTTTCTTCCTGCTTAGATAAAATTATTTTGACTAGATAATCTCATGTCATTTCTACTTCTAAAATACAGTAATTCTAAAAAGGTACAAATGATTTCGCAATGTTTTTTTTTGCCATCTGCCTAAATATGAAATACTAAGATTCAATATTATCAATAACACATCCTAAATACCTATTTTGTTTACAAGTTTTAGCAACTTCAGTGGGAAGACAAAATATCTTTTAAAATTTCTAGCAATAATTTTTTAGTATCATTAGAAGTATATTCAAATTTCACCAATGGTTTAAAAATTTCTTTTTACAGTAGGAGTTAAGCTGTGTTTATGAGCTCAAGTGGACTTGTCCTCTAGGGTGTGTCTTTCCTCTCCCGTCTATTTTTTCCTATTGCCATTGGCTCTGTGAACTGGCTTAGTTGTTACTGGGAACGTTCTACATTCTGGATTTGTCTGATAACTTTGCAGGGTATTATTTAACTTGTTGTGCTTTCTTTGTCTCCAACAAATGGTAAATGGAAGTTAGTTCCAAAGGCCTAACTAGATTTAGGTTCAGCTATTTTAGCAAGGGGCTTCATTTGAGACACCAAATGTTTGGCTATTCAAGCTATGGTTTTTTAAAATTGATTTTATTGAGAAACAAATAGCAATGAGACAGTTTCAAAATTGATTAGTAGGAAAGTTTTAATAATTAATACATTGCATATTGTTGTCTTCATAGTGGTTATTCATAGTACAAGATGCAGACATGATATCCTGTCCACAAACACTATTCGTACAAATCTTTCTATTCATTGGATTAAGTAAAAGTAGCTGTATATTTATCCTATTTTGAATATACAGATACAAAATGGTCCTTCATTTGTGTCCCCTTTTTTTGTTTAGTTTTGGCAGAGATGTCAGAACTACTGTCATTTAAATATGGTAGGTGGGTGAATTCAGCAAAATATTCCAATGTAGTCCAGTAGTCCATAATAGTAGTGGGTTATCTGTAGGAATGGCAATGTCAGAAGTTGTTGGCTTGAGCCTTTTACAGCTCAACATATTTATATGGCTTTACTTTTATACTTTTCTGCTGGATGGTTAAAACCAAGATAAAGCAAGACCTATATAACAAGAAATGTAATCTGCCAAGGTCAGTCAAATCCCCTCAGGATTTAACCTGAAGCCCTCTACCGCAGTTTGTAGATCCTTTGTCCTTGTCAGCCATGTGGCTGTGTCACGGCCATTGCTTGACCAATTTGGTGTCTGTGAAAGCCTGAGAGAATGTTTTCTCTCCATGTGACTCTCCTTAGGCACATTCTACATCATCGATCACTTTCCTCTGTGGCCCCATAATCTCCTTGATCAGTAAATTTGGGACACCACTGAGTTACAGGATGTTATAGTACAGATTCTCCTATGTCCTGAGTCCTCACTGACCTTGAAAGGCTAGGGCCAAAATGTTGGCTGTCCTTGCAGCCCTCCTTTTTCTCTAATTTTTGGTCTGTAAACTTAAGTTTTTAATCCTCCAGAAAAGAAGCTCAGTAATATTATTACCCTATATCATAGGCAGTTGATATGCCTATCTAGCTGAACATCAAACATCTTAGACATAACATGGAACAGGTATTTTCCATCAAATATTGATACGTTAAACTTTAAATCCCTACAGAATGTGAAGGGAAAAAAAAGAAAGAAAGAAAAACTAGTTATTTTTGAGATAAAGTCCAAAATCTTTAGTTGAACATGGTGGTGCATACCTGTGCTCCCCAGCTCTTCAGAGACTGAGGCAGGAGGATTGTTGTTAGAGACCAGCCTGGGATACATAGTAAATTCAAGGGCCAACCTAGACTATATAACAAGACCTGTCTCAAGAACCAAAAAGACAAAACACAATAAATAAATAAATAAGAAAGGAAGGAAAGTTCAAAATCCTCAACATGTCCCCAAAGCCCTACACAATCAGGCTTCCGACTGCCTCTTCAGCCTGATTGTGCCCCTCACCTCGGGAGTAAAAGTCGTAAATCAAGGTGTTGGCAGGATTGGTTCCTTATGAGCACTCTTAGGAAAGAATATTTTCCAAACTTGGCTTCTAGACAGACATTTTGGTGTCTATGTATCGTCCTTGCCTTGTGTCTGTGTCTGAATTTCCTCTTCCTCTAAGCTCATTAGTTATATTGGATTAGTGTTCATCATAATGAGCTCATTTAACTTGATCCTATCTTCAGGTAAGGTCACATTCTACTGCACTGTGGAGTAGGACTTCAGCATACAAATTTTGGGAGGACAAGCAGCCCATAACAATTACCATTATGAAATAAATATACACGCAAATAAATAAATAATAATATACAAAAAACAAAAATTATTTCAGCAAAATAGAACAGTACTGGGCACAAAATAAAAGTTCAGTAAATAGTTCCTAAATTAATAGTGTCTTTCATATTTAATGCCTGTCTTACAAATTAATTTTGCTCTTGCTGTTTTGAGTAATTTTATTGGTAAGTGAACATACATGCACAATTATACTATATGTTGTGGAAAATGCACACATTATAAATGTAGAGCTCAAAGATTTTCACAAAGTGAACATACCTGTGTGATCAATTCTAAGATAAATAGAACAACCTGGAGCCAGGTACGATGGCAGATGCCTATAATTCCAGCTACTTGGGAGACTGAGGCAAAAGGGTCACAAGTTCAAGGCCATCCTGAGCAACTTAGCAAGCCCAGTGTCAAAAAATAAAAAGGGATAGGAATGTAGCTCAGGGCTCCCTGAGTTCAATTCCTAGTACTCTGAAAAGCAAAATAAAAAAGAAGTAGAACACCCTTGAAATATTCCAGGTACTACTACACCCCTCCAAGAAGTAGGTAATTG
>NW_004524624.1:12218241-12241147 GCF_000260255.1 Octodon degus | reverse complement strand
TTCAGGATCCCGCGGCCTGGGTCGTCTCACTCACTCCCTGGGCCTGAGCTCTGGGTCTGTTCAGGATCCCGCGGCCTGGGTCGTCTCACTCACTCGCCGGGCCTGCGCTCTGGGTCTGTTCAGGATCCCGCGGCCCTCGTTTTTAAGTTCTATATTGATGGATATATAAAAGATCACACCTGTAGATATCCTTTTCAAGGCAAGGCTACATTTATGTTTCATTTATCATATTGTTCTCAGAGCTATATGAAATACCTATAATAGAAATTCCATAAGTTAGAAATTGTGAATGAGCCTGGTATTATAGTGTAGACCTGTAATGCCAGCATTTGGGAGGCTGAGGGAGGAGGATCGCTGCAAGATCGAGACCAGCCTGGCTACAGAGTGAGTTCAGTTCCAGTCTGGACTGCATAGAGAAACCCTGTCTCAACTGAAAATACAAATGTGTGAGTTAACACTCAGGAACACAGGCAGACAGTGCTAGACACTGGGTGGCAGACACTTTCTCACCATTATAATACACATTTTTAATCTTCATAACAATTTTCAGCACAGATATTATAGTAGATATCACTGTTGCTATTTTCTAGAACCTTCAGGTACAATATTAAGTTATGTGATTGGGCTCACTCTGTTGTTCTAATGTAGAAATACACAGCTATTACCTTTCCTCTTAGGACTTCTTTTGTGTCCCATAAATTCTGGTATGTCATACTAGCATTAACAGTTGGTTCTAGGAACTGTCTAATTTCTTCCTGGATATCTTCTGTTATCTGTTATCTTTTTTTTTTTTTTTTTTTTTTTTAGAGAAAGAGTCTCACTATGCAGTTCAGGCTGGCCTTGAGCTTACTTTGTATGCCAGGCTGGTTTCAAACTCAGAACAATCCTCTTGCTTCAGTCTTCTGAGTGCTGGGATTATAAGTGGTGAGTTACCATGCCCAGCTCCATTAAACAATATGGTTTAATTTCCATGCATTCATATAACGTCTGTGGGGATTTTTTGCCACTGATTTCTAGTTTCAATGTGTTACAATCTGATAAGCATGCTTTATGGGTTACTACATGGTCTATTTTCTAGAAAGTCCCAGAAGCCGCTCAAGTTTTGTATTCTGTTATTGGATAGAACAACTGAGATATCTACTAAGTCCATTTGTTCTGAGGTTTTGGTTCAACTCTGCTGTTCTTTGCTGACTTTTTGTCTAGTTAATCTATTTGTGACAATGGAGTATTAAGGTCCTCCACTCTAATTGTGTTGATGTTTATTTGATTTTTATGTCCAGTAATTTATCAAGTTGAGTGCCAGTGTTTGATGCACACATAATTATCATGTGGAACTGTTCCTTTAACAAATATATAATGAACTATTCCCTTAATCAATATGTAATGATTTTTCTTTGCCTCTTCTGATTGGTTTTGACTTGAAGTCCACTTTGTTAGAATATAGTATAGTTACTCCTCCTTGTTTTGATTTTTAGTTTATAAATTTCTTTCTTTTTTTTCTTTTCTTTTTTTTTTCTTTCTTTTATTTTTTTTTTTTCAGAACAAGGGATCGAACTCAGGTCCTTGCACTCATCTCCCCAGCCCCTATAAATTTCTTTAGGGAGTTGAATGTGTTTCTTGTATATCTTGGATTTGTTTCTTGACCCATTCTGTTAATCTGTGTTTTTTGATTGGGGAATTGAGAACTTTCACACTGAGAATTATTGCTGAAAGGTATTGACCTGTTCCTGTTCCTGCAGTGTTGCTCTGTGGCTGATTCCCTTATTTTATTTCTTCTACCCAGTTGTTCTCTCTGCCTAGTGTACAGCAAAAGTCCTGTTAGACTTTTTGGCATTTTCTATAATATATCATGAAATTCTTTTCTGATTGTGGCTGTTTAGATTTCTGTATGCCTTATTTTTACATTAAATTATTCTATACTTGGAAAGTTGTCTCAGTTACTTTTCTCTTGTTGGCACACCATATACCTGACACCCAAGATTACGGAAGGAAAGGTTTATTTAGCTCTCAATTTGTGGAGGTTTCAGTGTATACTTGGCTGGCTCCAAAGCCAGAGTGGCACATGGCAGAGAGCAATAGCTCACGGTGGGGAAAACAACAAAACAGCAACACCAAGAAGGTAGAAGCAGCAGAAGCAAGCCTCTCTCCCTCTGTGGGGCATTCAGTCTACCTGTCCCAGGGCGGGTGTAGCAGTCACACTCATGATCCCAGCATTGTATCGTGAATTAATCACAAACTCTAGAAGTCACCTCACAACTACACGAGGCTTTAGGGGGACAACTAGACACAAAGCATAACAAAAATTTTCTATATTCCTGTAAATAGTTTTTTTTAAATGCCATTTATGCTATATTCTGATTTTTTACTAATTAATGGACTAATTAATGTGATTGTCCAGTTAATCTTAGATTAGCCTTCTTTGCATCATCTAGCAATTATAAATCCATTTTTCATGCTCTTTTGTTATTTTTACGTATTTCTGAATCACTGGCCTCTAACAGGAGCCCTGTCTTCCGGTTCTGATGCTGTTTTCACATTGGTCACTTTCGTTGCCTATACTTCCAATAGAATTTTTAATTTCATGAATTTCTATTTAATATCCTTTCATGGACTTTCTTTGCTTAACTGGTCATTCATGTTTTATATTATTGCTTTTCATTAGTTCCTTTGTAAATTCTCTGAGCATTTTTTTTATTCTTCATAAATTTTTTTTTCCATAATTTTATTGAGAAATAAGTAGCAATGAGACAGCTTCAAATCGAATTGGTAGGACAGTTCCAATAATTAACACATTGTATACTGCCTTCCTAGTGGTTATTTTTTGTACAAGATGCAGACATGATATTCTATTTACAAACACTATTAGAACAAATCCCTCTATTCATTAAGAGAATGTAGCTATATATCTAGCCTAACCATTTTGAATACACAGGTACAAAATGGTCATTCATCTGTATCCCCTTTTTTTTGTTTAGTTCCATCATTTAAATATTATAAGTATGTGAACTCAGCAAAATACTCCAAGATAGTCCAGTAGTCCATAATATTAGTGGGTCTTCCACTTGACTGGTAATGTCAGAAGTTGTTGACCTGAGTCCCCTACAGCTCAACATAACAACATGGCTTTATTTCTTGTACTTCGTTTTTATACTTTTCTGCTGGATGGTTAAGATCAAGATAAAGCAAGACCTATATAACAAGAATTGTAGCTTTTGTATCTGATAAGATCAGTCAAATCCCCTCAGGATTTATCCTGAGATCCTGTACCTCAGATTGTAGATCCCTTGTCAGTGTCAGCCATGTGGATGAGTCACGGCCATTGCTTGGCCAATGTGCTCTCTGTGAAAGCCTGAGAGAATGTTTTCTCTCCATGTGACTCTCCTTAGGCACACTCTACATCATCAATCACTTTAATCTTTGGCCCCATAATCTCCTTGATCAGAAAATTTGGGACACAACTGAGTTACATGATGTTACAGTACAAGTTCTCATATATCCTGAGTCTTAATTGACCTTGGAAGGCTAGGGCCAAAATGTTGGCTTTCCTTGTGGCCCTCCTTTTTCTCTAACTGTTGGTCTGCAAACTTAGGTTGTTAACCCTCCAGAAGAGAAGCTTATTGTTATTACCATATAACCTAGGCTGTTGAGCTTAACCTCACTATCTGTCTGAATATCAAACATCCTAGGCATAACATAGAAGAGGTATTTTTCTTAAAGCATTGATATGTTAAACTTTAAGTCCCTACAGAATATGACAAAAAAAATTAGAAAATTAAACTATATTTTAAAAATAGGAATAAAGAATTATATATGTTTACACATAAGTCCAGAAATCTAACCATATACAACATTGTTGCAAGACAGTCCCACAACATTCCTTTTCCTGTCTTTTGCCTTCATTCACCATCCCCTTCTTTTTGAACAACCATCTACCCGAGAGACAGCACAGCAGCAGCTGGCATGTCATGACAAGCAGCGTGTATTCAGAAGACCAAAATGACAGGCACTCCAAGCATGAACCTACTATTAAAAATTGCCATCTTCAGTGCAGTTGCTTAGTTCACAGGTGTCAGTATATATAGTTAGTTACGGTGAAAATCCTTCCAACTAACTGCTAGATTCAAAGATCTTCTGAAGATTCTCAGGATCATTGCCTTACCCATCTCATACATATAGCCGTATGGCTTGCCTCTGTCAGGTTTTCTAGCTCTTCTCCTTGCTCTCTCTTCATTGTCTAGTCCTCAAGTTCTGGTTTTCCTTTTAACTGTATTATACCTTTCTATTTGTATTTCTTCTTTTGAGTTCTTATACTAGGGAAACTATGATATTTACAGTTGTGTCTGGTTTAATTTCACTATGAGTATATCTTCAAGTTGCATCCACTTAAATATAAAGGCTTCGAGTTTATCATTCTTTATAGCTGAGTAATACTCCATTGTATAAAAATATTACATCTTTTTCATCCATTCCTCAGATGATGGGCATAGGCTATGACTTCCTGGAGCTTGAAAGATTATACATCATAGCTAAAGCACCGACCCCAAAACATGAGCTACTATCTCAGTTGTGTAAGTGGATTACTCTCTGTATGTCCTTCTCTGCATATGCAGAGTGAATGCAGGCCTCCTACCTAGCCCTGCTCATGACACTCACCTACTTCCTGCCTTTCTCACAGTCACTCATCCTCAAGCCACTCCTTTCTTCATGAATGAATAAGACCCAGGTTTGGCCTTGGATCCAGGCCTTTTATTCATGATAGCCATCATCATGGCTGGACCTAGGACCCCTTGACTCCACAAAACTACAAATATACCTCAGTGTCTTTATTCTTGACATGGGTTGCATTGGAAGTGGTAGATGGAATTAGCTCACTAGAATTCCAATAACTTTTCATGGGATTACAAATATAAACTTCCTGGGCAGTGATGAGGACCAGAAAGGGCTCTCTATAAAATCATTTAGTGAAAATAAACTTCATAGCCCTACTGAACATAATAAGTTGTTCACTTGCTTCAGTTATAATTTGTTTGTGAATCTAAAAATATATATTAACTATAAAATATACATACTGTTATTCACATAGTTCTGTCAATTATGTAGAGGCGCACTCCTACCGTTGGGATCTGTGTTAGTCTCTAATGTTCTTTTTCTTACTCTCCAAACAAAAGGTCACTCTGATGTGTAGAGAGGTCCAGTGCTACAATAAATTAGCAAAACTTGTCACACTCAGGCATAAGAGATCAGAGGACATTTGGAAATGTATTAATTTCTAGTCAGTTTTCATTAGGCAGGATTGTGAATTGCAGATTACTCCCCCAGAAGTTGGCAATGTAGATTTGGTGTGTGCACTGGGTGGACCTGAAAAGACACTCCTACAGACCAAACTTGACATGTAGACCCCTACTTTGAAACCCCTGGACCGGACTCATGAGGCCAGATTTAATTTATTCTCCCCGTCAACCTTAAATGAAATTCTTTGCATTGATAATGGCAGTAAAGAACTACCATGCTTTCTCATTCAGAAAAAGTTAGTCTAGAGTAGCCTGTTTATTGATGTACAAGTAGTAGAAGAGATGGCGAAGGGGAAAGCGTGGGTTGCCGGGTCAGTACAAGAGCCAGTGGATTTCTAATGCAGCTAAGGTTAGCTAAGACAGAACATGTGTAGTGTGTGGTTAGAAAAGGCAGGCACTCAAGTAATTCTGACACTTTTTTTACTCTAAAGAGTTAATGTATCAGTATCCTTGCCCAACTGTATTGCCAGAAGGATGGTAAAGAAGAAGCTATTGAAATACATGGGGAATATTTCCCTTTAGAACCCTGTCTTTTATCCAGTTGCTCTTCCGTGGAAGTCCCCCTGTGGCTGTGGGGGTGGCACGGTATTTATCCAACCATCCACAGCAGCAGCCGCCACGAAGCATTTTCAGTGCCCCACTGGGTGCAAATGCTACCTTAAAGCTCCTGCATATATTAATGCGTTAAACCCACAAGGGAGGGTTAATCTTCACCCAAGGAGCAGTCATATATTTATATTCTATTTTCTTGGGTGAATCTGTAAATAGTGCTGACTTTGTGTGTGGGCTTGACAGGAAGTGCTCTGCTATGGTCTGGATGTGTCCCCCAAAGCTCATGTGACAGAGACTTGACCTCCAGTGTGGCATTGCTGGGAGGTGGGTCCTCATGAACTGATTCATTCCATTATCAGGGGAGTAGGAGTGTAATGAATTCCTTATAAAAGGATACATTTGGCCTTTCCTGCACTCTCCTCTCTTCCCTCTCTCTCCGTTCTCCTCCTCCCCCTTCACTGCCCCTACCCCGTTGTCTTTTCCCCTGCCCTGCCTGGCCCTGCCTTCTCCATGTTTTGATGGAGAGGGCCTTCCTCACCTTCAAGGTTTAAACCTTGGGGCCAGGGAGATGGCTCAGTAGAATAAGCGCTTGCCTGGCAAGCGCAAGGGCCTGAGTTCAATCCCCAGTTCCACCAAAACAAACAAAAAAAAGGTTTAAACCTTAACTCAGATGCCAGTGCCGTGCTCCTGGACTTCCCAGTCTCCTGAACTGCATAAATAAATTTCCATTCACTATGAATTACTCAGTGTGTTGTAGTCTTTTACAGCAGTGTGAGTCTCTTATAGCAGTTGGGGTGCACTTGTGACAACAAACCCCTGGCTGTTCCAGGAATTCTTCCCTCACCACACATATGTGCATCCTCCCTCCCTCTGACCCCTCTCCTTCCCTCCTTTCCTTCCTTTATGAGCTGGCGATTGAACCCAGGGCCTTGTTTAGTGTGTGCTCTGCCATTAAGCTACACAGCAGCCCCATGTCATGTAGTTTAGAAGCACAGAATCAACATGAGAATATACATTTGGAAACGCCCTTCACCATTGGGACTTAAGCATCAAAGATCTTTGCCAAATTGCTTAAAGAGACATTTCTTGGTTACCAAACACAGACTTTTCAATTGCAGGCATTGGCCTGTTCCTGTGGGCTGTAAGAGGTGAGTTAGCTTGAAGAGCTTGCACGCTAATCTTGCCCGGCCCCACTGGAGTACGCGCTGGATGTTTGCTGAGCTCAGCTACTGAGCGTAACGTTGAGAAGCAGAATTGTGTTCCTACCAGGATCGATTCTGAAGACGGGACAAGCTTTGGCAGAGACCCAGTGGCCTGCTAGACTGCAGTGTGAAGACCTTGCTTACTCAGAACAGAAAGGCAGTATTAACCTTGGTGCGGGAGAATGCGACTTGCCATGTCTTCCTGGAGGGCGCAGGGACAGAGACTGGCTGCCAAAACTGCGCTTTCTACTTTTTTTTTTTTTTTTTTTTCATTTTAAATTTATTTGGTACAGTGTCTCACTATGTAGCTCGGGCTCATAGTAATCCTCCTGTCTCAGCCTCCCCAGCGCTGGGATTCCGGCTGTGCCCTGCCATGCGAGTCTCTGTGGCCTGCACAACATGCGATAGCAGGATTGAGCCCTTGTGGTACCAGGGATTGAGCCTTTGTGCTTGTCAGGCAGGCGCCCAGACCGCGGAGCTGTCTCCCCAGCCCTCTTTCTACTCCTTTCGCATGTTACTTGCTGTGGAGACAGAGAAGATTTCTACACCATATTCTCCAAGTTTGCTCTAAGCCCTGGGAGAACTTTCCAGATCTCAAAGCAGCAGTGGTATTTTCTAAACTAGGAGATGGATTCTGTGCTTAATGAGAAATCCTGAGGAGCAAATACCAGAAAAATATATACCTTAGACTTAAAAGACACTCAATTAGATATTAGTATGATCGTGGTTATTTTCATTCTGGGACTTGTAATTCATGAAAATATTGTTTGCAAAATGAATGTTTTATAAATGAAATTTTGTAAATCAAATGATGATAGTATAATAACAGTCATGAAATGAATCACCAACTCTTAATTAATTTTTCTAGTAAATGTTAAGTTTGTCTAATACAAGATATGCATATATAGCCAGGTAATAGTAGGTACCACAAATACTTGTCCTATAATTTTTGCCTAAATGCTGATTAATACAATGGAAATAATTTGTGGCCTCACATTAAAAATAATCATTACACTCTCTCTCTCTCTCTCTCTCTCTATATATATATATATATATATATATATATATATAATGAAGACATAGAAAAGTTGAAGAAGGGTCATTCAATTTTGAAAGAAAGCAAAAGTTTAATCACAATGTTGCCTTTATATGTGAAGGTCCTCACAATAAGGATATAATCAACTTTAATCCACATGTGGTAAGGAGTAAAGAGAAAACCTTCTTTTCACCCCATTCTGGACATTGAACCAGTGACTCATGTATGCTAAGCTAAGCAAGCCGTTCACCACTGGGCCACACCACCAGCCCAAATAGCCTGCCTCAGCTTCCTGAGTGGAGAAGTAGGTATTCCTTTTTGTTGCTGGGAATCAAACTCAGGACCACACGCTTTACAAGGCAGGTGCTGTGCCACTGAGCTACATCCTTGGCTCAGAAGTAGGTATTGTTAAGAGCTTAAAAAATAAAGTAGCCATATAATTATAATCATAGCAGTTTCTAGATGTTGCAAGAGAAGTTTCTTAGAGCCAGTCTGTTTGGTCATAAAACACCAGCCGTTACCTAATTCAATAACTATTTACTGATTACCTACTAAAAGATGATTAAGCTGTTCTATGGGTCTCAACCTACAAGCAAAGTTTAAAAAACTCAAAGCAATTGTTAATACTCCACAGCTTTCTTTGGTCAGGACTTACTAGGACGTAGTACCAACTTCACCCAGTAGAAGGCAGCAACCACACAAGACCAGCAATTTGAATTGTGTTTTTAGCCAAGTAGCTGATCTTGCTGTTGCTAGTTGTATTTTTAAATTAAGGGTATTTTGGTCCGAAAGCTTGAGCAACTCTAGAACATTCTTGGACCATTCTTAGGAATATGGTCCTTCAAAAAAATGTTACTGTACACTAAATATTTTAAAATTCTAGCTTTTTTTGGGGGGGGGAGGGTCGTTTATTTTCTTTCTTTCTTTTTTTTTACTTTTTCCATTGAAGCAGCAATGGGGGTAGGGTGAGTGGGGCCGCGGGAGGAGGGCTTTGTTTTCTAGACACAGGATTTCTTTTCAGGGCGTTTCAAAGGCTGTATTGTAGCAGCCCTGCTGCCTGTGCAGCGGTCTGATCCCACACTGTTAGAGGCTGACCTTTTTCTTGTGTTGCTTTGGGTTGAAGAAGAGCCTGGCTGGAAGGTTGTTGCCCACGACTGGTAGCTTTGGAAGCCTCTGGCATGTCTGCTGTAATATTCAGGAAACTAAGAAATGTAGACATGACAATATTCCCAATTCATTGCCAGGTTGTGGGGAATCTCTTTCTTCAAAGTGATTGAGAGAGTTTTCAAAACTGAGGGAGGTGTACTCTTGTACTGCTTACACTGTTCAACACACACATAAAGCAAGAAAATGAGATTATTACAGAGGCAAAACTGTGAGGCGTCTCTTTGTGCCTGTGAGCGTGACCTTGACCATCGCTATAAGCCTGGGAACGATTCTCAGGTTCTGGCCAGGTTTGCCAGCTCTGCAAGAGCCAGTGGAGCGAGGGTTTCCCCTCACAGCCGGGGCTTTCACTGTGGCCTCTGTTCCTCAGCATGGCCGGCATCAACAGCCAGAGAGTGAGTTTGTCAGTCAGGTAGCTCATAATTGCCTGAAGGAGGAGGGAGAACAGTGTCAGAAAGCTTTCTGGAAAAGTTAGTCTATTAGGAGGACATGATATCATTTGTGTGTCAGGGTTTCTCATCGTCATTCTGTTGTCATTTTGGATTGGACAGCTCTGGCTCCGGATGGTGGTCAGCATTTAGACCTCGGTGCACCCCCCCACACACACACACAGAGTTGTGACTGTCACAAGTGCCCTGACTTTGCGGACGGTTTAGTGCCACTGGTGTAAGTTTCCAAACGAGCATAAACATCCTGCTAGTTGAACAGTTATCACTGGGTGGTTTCTCAGCGAGGCTCAAAGATAGGAAAGTAAGGAAATGTACATTATTTCTGTTAGATAAATTAGTCTTCATGTGGATCCAGAAAGCATAATGAGTTAGGTAACAAAGAAACAAAATGGGGCTTATCTCACTTTAACTGAGAACTCAAAAGTCTAAATAACTTAGGGATACTTGGCAAGAAGGAAGTCACAGTGCGTTCAAGTTTCTTCTACAAACGGAAGCTTATAACCTGTCCAAGCAAGAGCTGCCTGCGTTCTGGGCTCTACAGAAGTCCCTCCTCCCCCATCCTGGGGCACTGTGTCTCCTGTTCTACCTTCCTTCTTCTCGCCTCTTGATGTTTCCCTGTCTCTTCACTTAGACGTTCGGTGTCTTTGAGTGGTGAGAATGCCTGCTGTGGAGCATGGACACTAAGGCGCCTGCCTGGCGTGGCTTGGAGGAGTGACTTCACTGCACTGGTGTAACCTGGGACAATGCTGGCTCTCATAGGTCAGAATTTAGCATCACATTTAAGCTGATCAACTTTCGAACCAACATTCAAACTATTTTGCACTCTTTATAGAAAGCTACAGAGAGAAGAGCTAAAGCATAATCTTCTTTTATGTAATCAGTATGTGGTTTACAGGGTCTCACTGCATAGATCGGACTCGCAGTGATCCTCCTGTTTTCAGCCTCCCAAGCGCTAGGATTGCAGGCGCCCACCACCATGTCCAGTCTCAGCACACTCCAGGGGTGGGGCTGGCACCTCAGGCCGGAGATCAAACTCTGGTCCCTACATCTGCTTAGTCAGGCACTTTAATCCACTGAGCTATCTGGCTGAAAGCGTAAACTTTTCCAAAGAAAAGCTAATAGGAAATGGGACTATTTACCTGGAAAAAATTTTTGATGGTGAACCATAAATGGTCATTGGATGTGAACCTTGTAGATGTTTTCTGCTGTTACTTACGATAGCAAAAAGAAATGAAAGTGGGCTATGAGGACTTTAAATTATTGCAGGGGAAATGTGTTTTGTTTTGCACTGGACACTGAGTTTAAGGCCTCCACACTAAACTACATCTCGAGTCCTTTTTATTTTGAGACAAGGTCTTGCTAAGTTGCTTGGGTAGGACTCAAGCTTGCAATCCTCCTGCCTCAGCCTCCCACGTAGCTGGGATTACAGGCAGGTACCATGAGACTTCAGGGTAATATTTTTATGATTAAAACTATTAACTTTCTATGGAGTGCCACCTTCAAGAGTGGCTTTGGAACGGCCTTTAAAGCACCATAGAGGAACTGCCTGTTTGTGCACCACGAAGGGTGTGACCCTGCAAACTAGGTCCTGCTGCCCTAGTGCTCTGGTGGCCAAGATGGACATTGTGACAGAGAGATGACAATTCCATTCTACAAAAAAGAGCTTGGGCAAGACTTTTTCAGAGGAGTGCGTTACCTGAGCAGACTCAGTGGATGAAGCTCTCCACCGTCAGTGGGGCTGGCTGTGTGCTGACAGGAAGCAGTGCTGTGGCTCAGTCTTATCCCAGAACTGATTTGGAGATGATCTGTGTAGAGGTGGTTCATCAGGAAGTGCTCTTCTCCTCCTATCCATACTTCTTTTTTCCACTTATGTATTTGGTACAGGGTCTCACTACGCAGCTTAGGCTCATATTGACCCTCCTATTTTCAGCCTCCCCAGCGCTGGGATTACAGGTGTGCACCATCAGGCCTAGACTCAGTCTTGGGCTCAGTGTGCCCTGGGGAGCAGAGCTGCAAGGCATGCAGGGCTGGAGATTGAACCTTGGTCCCTGTGCTTGCCAAAGCAGGTGCTTAGTCTGCAGAGCTATCTTGCCAGCCCTGTATCTATACTTTGGAAAGGAAGGGAAAGGAAGCAAAAGGAAGAGATGCAAGCAGGCGTGAGCTTAGAAGTTAAGCTCTGAAGCAGCCAACAGAGACATCAGCTGGCTGCAAAGAATGCTGAGGCTGGGAGGGGCCTTCTGAAGGGTCCGTGCATGGGGCATGGGGCATGGGGCTGGACACATGGGGCTGCTTCCTGGTGCATCCACACAGAGCCACTTGGAGTCTCTCTTCTCAAAGATGCAGGATTAGTGCATGATCAGTGTGGGTGAGTCATGGGACTGAGCAGGAGGCTTGCTCTGGGCAGCAAGTTTCTCTCAGGCATGCTCAGGGTGTGATGGCCAGCTCACTTCCTACATGCGGCCATGAAACCTTCCCCTGAAAGGAGCCTGGGGAGCACCACAGCAGCTTCTGCTACCGCCTTCTGGGGGCTGAACCCTGCGTTCACCCTTTACTTAGTTCCACAGGAAGCCTCTTTCTTCCTCCAGAAGCACGTTTCGCTTTTCTTCACCCCCTTCTGACCCCTTGCCATGCTACATGGAATAAATACAGTCTCACATTTCCTCCTTTTTCCCTTTGTCCTCCCACATTTTCCTTACTTTCCTCCTTACTAGGCAGAGTCATAGCCACATGACAACCAGCCTAGGTGGCTACTTCATTTCTTCCCTGGTATGTTTTTATTGTTCCCTTTAGTGGCCGTCTATTCTTCTTCTGCCCTCCACTAAACCCTTGTGGGTGAATTACCAGGACAGAACAAGGACCGGAGTCTGGGTTAGCGTAGGCCCGAGCTTGTGACCCTGGTCAAGGCCTGTTTCCTCGATTACCTCTATGAAACAGGGAGGGGCCACTGGACCCCATGATCTCCAATAGCCCTTCTCGATTCCAACATTCAGTCATTTTTTTTTTAATTTAAAGATTTTGCACAAAAAGGAAATGGGAACCCAGAGGATGTGGATGCTGTCGTCACGCTGCTCTGTCGCATCCATGCAGAGCCACTTGCAGCCTTTCTTCTCAAAGATGCAGGATTAGTGCACGAGTCACAGCACAGTCTAAAGTGATTTTGGCAGCGGGGTAGGGGAATGAAGTTTTAGAATCTCTAGACCAGTTTGGAATTGTTAAACCATTCTGAATTGAAACCTGCACATTCTTGGCAGCCTGTCCTACAGCTGCACCTCATCTGTCTGCGAGGCTCTCGTGTGAGGTTAAAGTGAGGGTGAATCAGACTTGGGTGTGCTGCACTTGAAGTGCACGGAGGAGCAGACTGCACCCAGATTTCCTGCTCTGCTAGCTTTGTGCCATTGACCTTCTCCCCATTTCTTAATATAAATGGATTTACTTTATTATTGTTGATATTTTCTGTGGCAGGTTTTTTTTGTTTTAGTTTTCGTTTTCACAAAACTGAGCATGAGTAAGCATGGCCCTTGGAAGGAACTCAGACTCCGGGCAACCAGGTAGAGACTCTTCAAACTGTCCTTCCTGTTCTATGCTGGTGGTTTAATCCAAACATGACAGACCATGACAAATGAGGGGCAGAGTAAATGTAGCGCACAAGGTAGAAGCTGGGAGAAAGATTTGGCTGTTCAGAAAACAGAGCTGAGCTTCTTCATGTAGTCGCTTGGGGAGGTTACTTATTTATGAAACACATTTCCTTTGAGGTGTGGAAAATAGTAAAGCTGTGAGCTTGATCCCTCCCCTGGAATGTCACGGTCAGGAGGGAGGGCCAGCGAGGGCTCCTTCTATCCCCCTCTGCAATTCTCTGTGGAAATAACAGAATCCAAACTCTATTTCCCTGTCTTAAGGGCCTACAGGGCCGGGTGAGCATTTGGTTGGGTACTATTGCTTTCCTGGACACGCGGCAGGCCTTTTAGCAAATGAATTGATAACTAACAGGCGTCCAAGTAAGCTGCTGACTGACTTAGCAGTCAAGGCTGCAGCTACTGGAAAGCTGGAAGGAGGTAAATCCAAAAGAGGAAGAGAGGTTTTGAAACTCCCAAATAGACACTTGCCTGCAAGTGGAAAACGGAAGTTCTGTCAGAGACTGAAGGACAGAGGGAAGCACCATTTTGAAGAGGTAGCTGGAGACTTCCTGTAGGAGAAAATTCCAACTATGTGGATCTGACTCCTCCAGAATAAGGCAAAAAAAAAAAAAGTCCCCCAAATCAAAAAGCCATTCCCCCAGACTCCTGGTTGTGCCCTAGTCACATAACAGAAAGAACAAAGAAATTATTTAAGCAGCTAGAGACTCAAACAGCTATTGCTAGATGCCAGAAGATCAGCAGAATCATTACATTCCAGAAAATACTGAACCTCTGAGGCCTCTGTATTTCTCCTTCCTCACATCAGGTTGCTGGCAGCCCACACTGAGGTGCTGTGTGAGAAGGTGCCTGTAGGCCTCTGCTTCTGGAAAGACACAGCAGGGAAGGGCAAATACCTTTGCTTGCAACTTGGAAGCTCTGTGTTGATAAGTTAACCAGCTTGGACACTGTAGGCTGCCTGCCCCTAGTAACAATGATGAGTCTGATTGGCTCATCTTTTAACCAATTGGACACAAAGGCCAGGGTCCCTGAGTGTGTACATAGCGGGGCCCAGACAGGAAAAACAGAATTCACTCCCAAATTGTAAAAGAAAAAAATTTAATAAGGAAATGATAACAGATGTGGGTAGGATTAAGGGAACACATCAGGAATGTTGATGTACCCAGAGACTTGTGTCAGTGGGAAGCCATTATCTCCCTAGGGTGGAAAGACTAAGGGACGAAGGAAACCCTGTACCTGAACCAGTGAGAGCTGGAACTGTGGAAGGAGGAATTTCCAGGAGGACTGTCCTCACAGACCAGAGACAGAGCAGTGAAGCAGGGAAGAGTGGGGAAGAAACATCCTGTCAGTTTTCCTGCTGGGTGCCTCCCACTGACCAACTGGAGGTTGGCCAGCAAGGGTGGTCAGCATGCTACATCCCTAAGTGTCAGCCTCTAGGGGGGCCCAAATAGAGTCATTAGCGACATGCTGATGACTAACACAATTGCCACATGCAGTGTCCATATGACCCATCTCAGACAACTTCCTACATGTATCTCGTTTACTCTTCAGGCTTCCTCTGTAAAGCGGGCTGAAGAGGGCTGCCTCAGAGCACTGGAGTTAGTGCACACTCAGGCCTGATGGCCTGTTCATGTAGTCGGCTAAGGAAGAGGGAAGTGTGTTGAAACTTGCCATCAAGGTTGAGTCACACCCAGACTGGCTCCAAGCATGAAGCAGAACAGAAGTCACCAGCATGGTGACTGTGAGCACTCTGTCCCTGTTCCAGAGCCTTTGTGACTTCCCCACCTTTGTTCCTTTTATCCTGAACGTGGGGATGTTGTCTGCTGCTCACCCATGCAGTCCTGTGAGAGAGTAAGTCCTGCAGGGGCCGTGAGAAGTGCATTTGGTAAGAGAAGCATACCAATTCCCTGGAGCTGGCACAGAGGAAGGAAAAGAAAGCTGAGAGGCCAGGAGTGGACTCCCGTGAGGGGCTTGTGAGCTGGATATGTGGATATAGGCCCTGCTCTATGTCTCAGCTCCTTGGAGCTGTGACTCTGCTTGGATTGGTCATTTCTCTAACAGGGATCAAGA
Organism: Octodon degus; assembly: GCF_000260255.1. Taxonomy (NCBI): domain Eukaryota; kingdom Metazoa; phylum Chordata; class Mammalia; order Rodentia; family Octodontidae; genus Octodon; species Octodon degus. The sequence goes on along the minus strand of NW_004524624.1, from coordinate 12,225,751 downwards.
TGACTCAATTCCAGACTGGAGTAAGTGACCCAACAGTGACATGAGGCAGCAGGCAGCAGACACTGACCCTGGGTCTAATTTACTGTAAAGTAATACAGGCAAGTGTGGAATTTGATCTGAAATGCAAGGTCTTCTCACCAAATAAATATTTTATCATCTGAGTCCCCACTGAGCTGAGGCAGGGATAGCGCTTCAGGGCAGGCCCAAGTCTTCGGCCTTCCCTCCCATGCTCGGTGACTCCTGCCCATGGGAGGAGAAGGGGAGGGCCTGGCGTGAGACGTTGAGGAGGAGGGGGAGTGGAGTCGGGCACCAGGGTCCCGGCCCCTCCAAGCTCCAGAGGCTTGCTCAGCAACTCAGCTAAGTCACCGTTCTTCACCTTGGTTTTCTCAACTGCAAAGTGGAAACGATTTCCCAGTCCAGCTCAAGGGCCCCTTTCTCTGTAGCAAAGGTCAAATGCGGTAACGCCTGAAAGCATTCAGAAAGGCAGAAGGCAATGCAGCAAATGTACAATTATAAATACTGACCATGACTTTTAAGTGGCCTAAACCATAGCTTAGCTGCTTTTTAAAATTTAACCGAGCAGCTGCCATATGCCTGGGGCTGATTATCTGCTTTATAGATTGGCAGAAATCTTTGTATATTCTCTGCTCACCAGGCCTGACCTTTATAGGTTCTATTTTAACCTTAGCTTTTTAGGTTGACAGAAAGTATAAAAGGAAGTCAAGTGGCTGTCAAAGGGTGATGGGGAATATATTGGCTAAAATGAGATTTCTAAGCCCCGGCTCGTTACCTCACCTTATTGGCCTTCTGTTTTTCTGCCTAAGGAGCTGCGGTCTGGGTCTGTATAGGGATCAGGGATACCCAGCAGCCTTGCAGGGTACCATGGCAACCACGGGCGTTCATGGCAGGTTGCACCTTAAAGCACATTGGCTTTCCCATTCTGTGAGGTGGAGACAGGGACTAGAGAGGGCGGTCTGCTGGACCAGGCTCTGGCAGGGTGCTGACAGTAGGGATGCTTCCGGCAGGGGAAATTGTCACATTCAGTGTTGCCTCTTCTTAACCAGAACTTGGGACACCAGGCCCTTCCAGGGAAGAGCACAAATGCCAGGCTCGGGCTGTTAAATCGCAGGACCTCCTCTCGGATGTTAGTCTCAGAGCAAAACCCAAAAGAACAGAGGCTCTCACATGGTAGGGCAGCTCAGGAGTCCCTGTCTGTCCTGGATGGAGCCTTCTCAACTGGTTCTAAGTAAACCACATACTTCCTCCAGGTCCCATATTCCAGATCCTATATCCCTCCATATCCTATCTTCTAGTAGGTAAGATGTTTTTTGTTTTTCCTTTCTCTAGTTAATAAATCAGCCTTGTCTTGCATTCAAGTTAGCAAGTACCAGGTAGACATTTGTATTTTCTAATAAAAACAGTCCTGGGGGCTGGTGAGATGGCTCAGTGGTCTAAAGCACTACTTAGAACAAGCTAAGCTCAAGTAAAGCACAGAGACCTTGGTTCAATCCCCCAGCACCGCATGCCGGCCCGCCCACCCCCTGGTGGGCTGAGCTGGCCACACACTAAATAAATAAATAAATAAATAAATAAAAAATAAAAAAAAAAAAAACAACAACACCAAAAACAGCCCTGGTCCAGAAGAAAAATATTTGTAAATTCTCACTAGATAAAATAGTGTCTTTACTATAACAAAAAAGGGAAAGATACATGGGACAGGGTCTTGAGAACTAGAGGTCTCAGTATCTTCAAAATGTGCCAGGACTCAAGGATGTTGGGGAAGAGAGTCCAGTGAGGGGAATAGAAACAGGGCCCTTCCACTGGGCCACTCTACCACCCTACTGTTGCCCCGGAAGGCCACACTCCTCGTGGAGCCTCAAACACTTGGTAGTAGGCCATGTGCACTAGGAATTAGTGCCTCTGCCCCTTGCTCCTTTTAGCTTGCTTTCTCGTGATGTTCAAACCAACATCTTTAGACACGTCTGGCCTCCTTATTTGTCTTGTTTGCTGCCTGTAGGCAGACTAGGAGGTGAAGCAGAAGAGACACGCAGCACTTAAGGTGGGTGACTGTTGGATGATGGAAGAGCCGCCTCCTTACCACCAGTAAACAGGGCCCTGAGGATGACGGGCAGCCCTTCTGGGCATGTGTCTTGTCTTAACCTCTCTATGCAAGATGCTTTAAGACTAAAGATGCCCAGAAGCCTGCTATCATGTCTTCCACTTTCTCCCAGACGCTGTATACTATTTTGGTTTCGAAAATTTGCTTCTTAGTACTGCAGGAAGTGGTGGCTGCCAGATATTTGAAGGAGAGGACCACTGGCTGGCTGTGTTCTGAGGTGCTCTGCTGGCTTCCAGTCGACATTGATTTCTAGATCGCTCGCTCTGATCATACTGCATCAGGCCGCATTGGCCCGCGGCCTGTGTAAAGATTTCTGACTTGAAATGTTTGCTCTCTAGAAGCTGCTAATCCTCTTTTCTTTGGCTGGGTCCCCTGACTTGTCACACATATCTTTCATGCTGTCTAGTTTGAAAAAGTCTGAGAAGGACCCACACTCCTAATTTGCTAGGCATAGCAGTTTGGCTTTGACTCTCAAAGTTGTTAAAATTTTGGAATGTACAGTGAGATGTACTAAACCAAGAAAAGTTCTTAAAGAAAAATAGTATGTTTACCTGAAGATGTAAGACTGTGAAAACACCTTAAATCAGAAGAATTGTACTGTATTTAGGAATAGAAATAAGGGTTAGCAACCAAGTTTTCCTTTGTGTAACTGGCACCTCACACACGCTGTTGGGAGGATTTGATGAAACCATGGTGAGTAAGTGAAAGAGGCTGTGCTCTTTAAACCACATGGGCAAAAGTCTGGAAGAGTGCTGAGTATGTAAGAGATATGCATGTGCTTCATAAATAAAATACACAGCTGAACTGGGGACCTGAAATGGAACTGGAGGAGCTACAAACAGCAATATGCAGCTGACATGAGGACGGCCATATTTGGAGATTAGGGAAAGTTGTCACTGATGGTACAGGAAGAGATCTATAAGGGGCTGAGGCCACATGAAAATTTATGAGCTGTTGCTGGGGAAAAGGGGAAGTGGCTCTTTTAATTGAGTGTTCATTACTTGTTAGGTGGTTCACATACCTTATCTCATTTGATCATATTCTATGAAGTAGGTGTTGCTGATGAATTTTTACAGAGGAGGAACTGCTGAGTCTACCATTATTGCATGAGGCCACCTTTGCTCCAAGGAAGGAACAGGAGCAGAGGAGGGCTTTGGGCCTGTTCTTCCTCAAAGCCTTGCTGGGAGGAGGGGCAGACGCCTTCACCCCACTTTCTTTCTTTCTTTTTTTTTTTTGGTGGAACCAGGGATTGAACTCAGACCCTTGCGCCTGCCAAGGAAGCGCTTATTCCACTGAGCCATCTCCCCAGCTCCCTTCACCCCACTTTCGCTGTGTGCCAGGGCCAGGCTATGGGAAGTGGGTCCAGTCCTGTGGAGGTGGAAGCAGAACTGGCTGCGGTGGCCTTGCCCTGGCATGAGCTCAGAGGGGCTGACGTGAGTCCCTCCCTGGAGCCCTGGAGCCTCTAGGGCGGGGAGTTCGCTAAAGCTGCCCCTGACCCTGCACTCTTCCTCCCTCCAAGGACCTGCTGGCCAGATGCCCAGGCTCTGCGGATTGACACAATTCCTAAAATAGGAAGTCTCCGCTGCCCATTCTCTCCCTTGGGCTGAGCTAGGTGGGGCCTCTTTAGTATAAATCTCTCTTGATAGGTTTGTTTTACTAGAAGAAACTTTGTCTTTAAAAAAAAATTTTTAAAAAGTGACTTTTGGGTCCCTTTGGCCTGAAAGCCAGTTTACTGGCTATGGAGTTTGTAGCTCCTGACCCTAGGGGTTAAGTGGACTAATGGGGGTGGGTTGGAGCTTGGGCGGGCATCAGTCCTCTTCCTGTTTAAAAGGGAGAAAAGAAGCCCAAGGGACCTCACTAACTACTCAGTAGAGTTCCTTCCTTTCCTGCAGCTGCCCAGGCAGGAGCTCTGAGCCTAGCATTAGAAGAGCCTGGTTCAAAGTTAGGTTACGTCAGTTTTCCAAGTCATTAGGGCCTGGCGCAAATCTTTCTCAGACTTGGTTTTCTCACCTGTGTAATGGATGTGATAGTACCTGTCCTGCCTATTCACAGGGTTCTTGGTCTGGCCCAAAGGGGGGGGGGGCGTTCTCTGAGCATCCGGGGAAAAGTGTCATTATACTTCTCAAACTGACAAGAGTTAAGCTTTTGTCTAGAAATAATACATCCACGTAGGACCTGGAACAGGAAAAGGGAGCTCCCACCCTCTGTTTTGTCCCCACTCCTGCCTCTCTTTGACACTGATCATGAGAATAATCATATACTTCCTTGCACCTCCTCTGTCTGCTGTTTGGATTTTATGTGACTGCCTTAATTCATGGTTTTAATATTTGTATTAGGCAATTTTTTTTTTTTTTTTTTTTTTTCAGAACCAGGGATGGAACTCAGATCCTTGCTCTTCCCAGGCAAGCGCTTATTCTACTGAGCCATCTCCCTGGCCCTTCATGGTTTTAATATTTGGGTTCTGGGTTTTTTTTTTTTTGTTTGTTTGTTTTGTTTTTTTCTACAATTGGTTGATCTGAAATTGGATTTCACCTAGCCGAGAAGAACGTCTTGTTTTTGGTTCTATGGGTATCGGTTTGGTTTCATTTCCTTTTCTTTTTTTTTTGTGGAACCAGGGATTGAACTCAGGCCCTTGCTCTTGCCAGGGAAGCGCTTATTCCACTGAGTCATCTCCCCGGCCCTCATTTCTTTTCTTTCTTTTCTTGCGGTGCTAGGGATCAAGCGTCAGGCCTCACATATGCTAAGCATGGACTCTTTTTTAGGTGGTGAGCTCATTCCCAACATGTTGAATTTCTTTTTCTTAATCTTTTTTTTATTTTTACTGTTCAGAGCTGAGAAAAAAAAAAAAAAGAGCTCACCTGATATAGTTTTCCAATGTTGCCTGTGAGGAAAGGGAGAGGACCCTGTAAGAATAGTGAGATGGTAGCTTGCCCTCCCACATGTGTAATTTAGCCTTAAAAAATAGTGGACAACTGACAGAACTGTTTTGCCAACCAGGTTTGCACACCTACCATGCCCATTCTCTGGTGCCCCCCATGGGGGTGAGTTCGGTGGGATGCGCACAGGGTCAGAAACAGGCACACATCCCTTATGCTGTCAGTGAGGGAATAATCTCAAGGGCATAATTGTCACACCTTACTCCTCCCATGCAAAAGGCACTAGCACAGAGAAGGCTTATCAAGGGACTCTGCTTCCCTCCTCATATGGTGCTCAACCTTGGTATTTTGTGAGGGGATAGATAAAAAGACACAGTAGGGAGCAAAAAGCAAAGGCAGAATAGCTGAAACAGGCTCAGAGAGGGGATTGCGCCTAGTGAATTCAGGGAGGTGGGTGGATTGGCTTGCTCAAAATATTTATCAAGCATCTACCGTGTGTGAGGCACATAGCAGACACAAAGGAAGGGTAATAAGTAATCTTGGTCTTCAGTAATTGTGTAGACTCGACTCCCCCAACAACTTGGAAGAGCCTGGGAGAATTCTAAGGCCAAAAGCTGGAGGCAAGAATTGTGGGCGCAGGGAAGTGTCAGCTCTTGAAGCACAGAGATTTAGAATACTGTGAAATGTGTGCTCAGGACATAATCTTAGTAAATCTGCAGATTATGTTTAAAGCAAACATTTAAAAAGAGGATTGGCAGGAGGAATGTGCAGAGAGAGGGAGCCATTCTGTGTTGCAGAGCTTCCAGTTGCTGCGAATCAGCCAGCAAATGTGGAAAGAAAAGAAATTGAGGTCAAGCATAAATATATTTGCATAGCAATCCCTCCATCCTGGACTGATGTTCCTCGAGCTGTTATGTTGCTATTGTTTTGGTGACCATGACAGTGAAGTCTGACAGGCCCAGGGAGACCTTCCCAGGTTGGTGGTAGATTCTTTGGCTTTTTAAACTTGTTCTAAAAAGTTGCTCGGCTTCCCCTCTCTGAGTACAGAAGAATGCCTATGATTCCTGAAAGAAAATAACACTTGATAGGGCTCTGGGTCATTTTAGCAATAAAAAGTGAGTAAGATCATTTTGTCCTTGCATTTTCTCTCCCGAGTCTGTCCTCCATGCAACTAAATTCTAATGGCTTCCCTAAAAAGGAATTTAATTGATACATGTATCATCAATTAAGGTACACTTTTTTTTTTTAACAGCCAAAGTCTTGGAATGTAGTACAGTAAAGCACTTGCCTAGCAGGCACAAGGTACTGGGCTTGATCTCCAGCATTCCCAAAACACACACACACACACACACACACACACACACACACACACACACACACAAGAAACCTAGCCAGATGTGAAATAAAAGAACAAAGGAGTGTCAATAACAAACACTCATTCAACAGGTGTTTTTTCCCTACTATGTTCAAGTTGCTGTGCTAGTAACGAAACTAAATGCACACATGCAAAAGCCCCTCTTGGACTAGCCGCTTACAAGCCCAAGATGAGGACATAATCCAGCTAAATGAACAGGGAAGCCCCAACTCTAGGCCTTCCAATGGAAACATGAACTGTCCTCGGAAGAGGAAATGTGGAGACCATTCTTCAGTGGTTGTTGGCAGCCGCTTGCCTGATTCCTATGGCACTGTGTGAGGCTACCGCGTTTTGGAAGAAACAGACCTTGGCCCTTGGCCAGACTGTGCCTAGGTGTGCGGGAGGCATTGGACTGAGAGAAGTGGGAGAAGAATTTACAAAATGGATCACAAAATTTATGGAATCCTGCAAAAGGATGGAAACTGGCTTATCTCTGATGAAGCTGGCCTCTTTATACAACAAGCAGGCCCCAGGCCCTGGGAACCTCACCTGAAAGCCTGCTGAGCAGAAAGGTGCATTTCCAGAAGTGGTACAGGTCACAGAGGACCCGGGTCGGGGCTGTATGGGTGCCCAGAGTTGGACTCCATCCCCTCTAGGGCAGGGAGGGCTATTGGCGGAGGGGTTCACAAGGCCCCCGAGAGGACACCCTGTGGACGCAGCCCTCTGCTTCTCACTTCTGCGCGAAGCACACGCAACCAGGTGAGACAAGCATGGCACAGGTGGGTGTCAAGCATGTGTTATGGGGCTGAGCCTCGGCATGTGACAAGTTCTCTTCCAGATTGCTGAAAACATAAGGTTCTTCATTATGGGTTAACTTCTCCCTCCTCCTCCTCCTCCTCCTCCTCCTCCTCCTCCTCCTCCTCCTCCTCCTCCTCCTTTTTCAAGCTGGGGTTTGTAACAATATAAATCTTTTCTTAAAACAGTTCCAGATCACAAAGAATGGAGACTGTGTTGCCCAGGTTAGTCTGGGAGGTTCCTCTGACTCACTCAGAGAATTAGCTGATCTTTCTGTATCTCAGTTTCTCTTACACATTAAAACAGGATGATACTTGCCTACTTCAGGTCATGAAGCTGTGAGAAACTCGCTTAAGAAAAAGAATA
>NW_004524624.1:12215125-12217396 GCF_000260255.1 Octodon degus | reverse complement strand
CCTCATCTCCTTCCTCTGCCTCTGGCCAAAATGCCACCTGAACATAAACCCCCTTTTATTTTATTGAGAAACAAATATGAATGAGACAGTTTCAAAGCTGATTAATAGGACAATGTTGAAGATCAATACATTGTACATTGTTATCTTCTTAGTGGAGGTGGCTCTGTGGCTCAATGGATAGTGCACTGGACTTCCTCTTAGTGGTTATCCATAGTACGAGAAGCAGACAGGATGTCCTGTCCAAACACTATTAGTACACATCTTTCTTCTCATTGAATTAAGTGAAAGTAGCTGTATATCTATCCTATTTTGTATTTAAAAATATAAAATGATCTTTCCTTTGCATCCCCTTTTTTTTGTTTAGTCCTGTCAGAGATGAGTATTCTATTGGCATCTAAATACTATAGATGCTTGAATTCAGCAAAACTATCCAACACTGTCCAGCAGTCTATAATAGTATAAACCCACTTTTGTTTGTAAAGAAGACTGCACACATCTGGATCACAGGGCTGTGGAGGGTGACCAAGCTTAGAAAAGCAAAGGGCTTGTGTGGGGGAAGACTCACTGCTCATCTGGGTCTCTCTTGCACTTTGAGGACGTGGCAAGTCCTTACTATCCCCATCTGGCTACTGCACATGTTCAGAAGCATAAAGGCGAGCGGCCTTATCGGTCCCTGCAGACTGGATCTCTGCAACTTACCTGGAAGCTGTCAACTTTGCCCTACTTTGTTTTATTGCATGAGTACTTATACTTCTCATGATGCATTCTGACAACAAGCACGGTGCTGATGAGATGGAACCTGTCTTAATTATGCCCTGAAGGCAGCTTCAGGTTATAACTCGCCTAACCATAGCAGCTTGCAAAACAGTTTCCGGGGCTCTCGGCGCAAGCAGGCCTGCATTGCCATACATCTGCTCCTGAAACGGGTTTGCCATTTGGAAACGCAAGCATTTGGCTCTAGCAAATGGTGTCCTGGCATAATGATGCCAGCGTTCAGTGTCCTCTAAATGTCACCATCTAGTGATCAGTATTGATTTTTTTTTTTTTAGTTCTTTCAGCCTCTGGGCTGTCAGCAAACCCTTTAGGGAATCATAGCCTCTGATACCCCGGGGAGTAGCTGCTGCTTTTATTGATGCATTGCCAGTACCAGCATCTCGCAGGGCCTGTCATTAGCTCTTTAGAAGAGGTTTTGTAGAAAGCATTAAAAATCCTTGTGAAATTCTACATTATGCAATCACCACCAATATTTCAGATGTAGGACTTCTTTTTAGTTGATAGTTATTGAAGTTTAAATATATTAAGTTCTTATTTAGTTTGATAGTTATTTGAGCAATAAGGTTCAGTAAGACCAATATTTAGAGCTCTTCTTACATATGTTAATCTTCCACTTTTCTAGCCTTCTCAGGGAATAATGTACTTGTTCTTTATGGTCCTGGGGATCAAACGCAGGGCTTTGTACACACTAGGCAGGTACACTACCACTGAGCTACATCCTCAGCACTAAATCGTATATTTTCTAGTGTCTAAAACTTGTCCTTTGAAGTAAAAAAGTTTAAACTTTGGTGATAAAGCTCCAGTTTTTAAAATATTACACAATAACTTCTAATTTTAGTGACTCAGAACAATTAATATCAGAGAATATATAGCACCGGAACCACTTGTTCCTTCTTCACACATAGGTCAGGAGCAGAAGCGGGAAAACCGCATGTCATTCCTCTGCCAGCCGTTAGGGCCACTGATAACTAAAATGGTACATATTTGAGAAAAAGTGATGCTAAGAAAAATGCATTTATTGTGTATGCTACTAACTCTAGTCTAGTCTTGATAAATGGCCTAATAACTTTTAAACCTTCTGATGTTCCGCTGTTCTTCCTAGGTATGTAGTTACCTAGTCCATCTCTCCCAGACCCACTGATGCCTAGATGAAAGTGAGACGCTTTGATTGGATCTTACAACTGAACAGGGCCCCCACTGCCTGGTTAACTAAACACTTTTCTTTTCTTTTTTTCCTTGCGGAACTGGGGATTGAACTCAGGCCCTTGCACTTGCTAGGGAAGCGCTTATTCTACTGAGCCATCTCCCCAGCCCAACTAAACACTTTTCTAACTAATTTCTTTCCCTATGTCTCTTCCCACAGAATTACAGACTCTTCAAATCGATTAATTAAGAGTCTCATGCTCCACTGACTGAGCTAGCCAGGCACCTAATTAAAAATGGTAAATGCACTGCTGTTATCTCTCTATTTCAAACTTTTGTCAGTTACTGAATGGC
>NW_004524624.1:12211703-12213280 GCF_000260255.1 Octodon degus | reverse complement strand
AGAAACTGAAGTATTCTTCTGATATTTATGTCAGTCTTGGATTGTGACCCCCAGAGGACTAGGATTTTTTAGGAACAGGTACTGGCTTTAGTTGTGGTGTTTGTTTGATAAGATGTGGGAGAATGTGGAAAGTTTTGGAAAAAGCCAACATGATTCAGGGCACTGATTTTCCCAGGGCAGTCCTTAGACTGTCTGTGGTTTACAGAATCATGGGCTTTCTGGACTGCAGCCGACTGTAGAGCTGTAGAGTACGTTGATGTGGTTGCCAGAACTGCCTCCCATTTCCAATCCCTCCCCTGGATGAGCAGTGTAAATGTTCGTATTGTGACTGTCTGAACAATGAGCGTTGCTCCAACTCTCCGAGAAGTCAATATAGGGGCAGCTGGATATGGTCTGATTCACAGCATGAATTCATTTGGTGTAGTTCCTACTGGTTATTTCATGACTCATACTAGTGAACTTCTTCCTCTCCCACTAATACTACTGAAATAGTTAACAAGCAGTCAGTATAGGGTGTTGGATAGGAGAGAACAAAGTTCCAATCTGGCATTTGACCTTCCACTTCTGAACCTTGGTTTTTCTCATCTGTAGAGTGATAATGGTCATTGCAGCCTTAGGAAGTGGATGTGTAGGCTAAATATGATGATGTTTCTGAACCAGGCATTGCCTGCGGGTACATAGGCATGTTCTTTGCACATGGACTTTCTGTTAGGGTATTTGTCCTCTCATGAAAGCAATCCTGACAAAGCTGTTTGAGACATTTTGGTGTGGTGATAGGGCCCCAAGGAGTGTAAAGTAGGAGTTGGCAAAGCTTTTCCAGCTGTAATTACTGTAAATATAAGTAGTCATGTGTGTCTAATGACTTAAACATAGCAACCTTAGAAAATGTGAATTAGACTTGTGATGCCTAAAGTTACAGCCTCCTCTGTGACTTAGTGATGAACTATTGGGCAACAGTGGAACATTTCAAGTTTTATAGAACAAGAATATCAAGAGCATAAGAGTGAAGGATTCAAGATGACTAGCAGCTGACACCTTGTGCAGGGAGACAGGCATTCCAACCTTGTGCCCACAAGTTCGGTTCCTATCACAACAACCCGACTCCACTGTTGTCGAGCTAAACAGTAGTCATAGCCAACACATGAAGGAATGCGCGGTGCTCCAGTGAGGTAATATTTACCAAAACAGGTGGCAGGATGGTTTAACCCACAGCTAGTTAGTCTAGACTTTACTAGTCCTGAGTCTAGACTTTCATCTTCTTTATTTCTGAATTGTGATAATAACAGGAAATATAAAATTCATCCTCTTAACAAGTTTTTAAGTGTACAATGCAATCTTGTTGACCATAGTCACAGTGTTGTGAAGCAAATCTCTAGCATTTCTGAGCCTGTGTAACTGAAATTTTATAACCATTGAATGAGAACTCTATTTCCCATCCTTCAGCCCCTGCAGCCACCATTCTACTCTGTCTGTAAGAGTTTGGCTGGTTTAGATACCTCATTTAAGTAGAATCGCACAGTATTTGTCCTGTGACTAGTTTGTTTCACCTAGTGCAGTCATCAAGACTTGTCTACGTT
>NW_004524624.1:12195812-12206938 GCF_000260255.1 Octodon degus | reverse complement strand
CCCATAATGCCTTCTCATATCAGTCACAGGGACCTGCTTCTGCTGCATTCTCCTTTCGGAGATCTTCTTTCATCCATCATATGAGGGTCCAGGATTACTTCAACTCATCTGGACACAGCTCCAAAATCTGTCTGAAGATTTGCTTCAAGTACTGCACTTGTGGCTCCGGGAGGGCCATGAACCTCTGTCCATTATGCCAAGAGGAGAGAGACCATGTAGAAATCATGGGTGCAGAGGACTTGTGTCCTGTGTTTGCCTTTCAGTTACTTATTAGGTGTGCAGAGTGCTCTGTCATTTGCATCCATGGTGCCCCATGGAGCCCCGTAGCCTTGCTTTACAGCACTTGCATAGTCTCTAATTATCGATGTGAAAATCTGTTCAGTGTGTCTCCATACCTTCTGAGCATGGAGGTCCCATGAAAGCCAGGTCCTGCTTGAGTTGCTGTTATCCTGGCACCTAGGACAGGTACCCAGCTGAGGTGCACACCCCAACAACACCTACCAAACGAGTGAGTGCGAAAATTTAGACCCTCAGGTCAGCCACAGAACTTTCTCAGAACACAATGGCCAGCCTCTCTTCCAGGCACGGTGGCAATAAATTGACTTTCACCTGGGAAGGGGGTCGAGGCCTGAAAAACAAGACATACATTATAGGGTCGGCCTTCACTAAAGGCAACTCTGGCCTCAGATTTCCTTGGTAACTGTCACTGACAAAGCTGCTATATTTATTGATACAATTGGTAGTGATTTCTGGGAGGGGACTGATATTAATAACTTGAAGAGGTTTCTTCTGAAATTTGGGCCTAGTCATTCATGTAATAGTTTTTTTTCCTTCTTTTTTTTGCGGAGAAAAATTAAAACATTTGTACCTGCTGTGCCTTTTTCTGACCTTTCAACTACATTTTGTTAAGTGTTTGTGGACTTCTCCTTCTGTTTGCCATTTATTAACATTATCAGCAGCAGAAAATGGTTAGCTGATAGATTCCATACTAAAAGACCAGCTGTGAATAAGACAGAATGAGACAAAAGTGAGGTTGTAGCCAAGACTGCTCTGAAACATTTAGGCTCAGGGTGGACCTTTACGTTCTTCAAGGTGGGTAAGCTCAGACAATAGCTTATTTATGGTGCAGTGTGGAGTAGTTCTTCTGTTAACCCCACAGTCTTAGGCAGGGATGCTTTTTTCCCCTCTGATTTCTATGAATATTTGGAACATAAACACATCAGAAAAGCTCCTCTTAAAATTTGAGCAAGTCAGTGATAGCAGAAATAATTTTAAGGAGAAAAGAATGCTCTTAGTAGTTACACGAAAAAGTAAGGAGCAGTGTTGACACTGTTGCTTAGTTTTCTTACTGCTGTTAGAAGTTAGTAAACTGTTTTCAATGTAGGTTTTGTTTGTGTGTGTGTATAGGGTAAAGGAACTGAATTTTAATGCTTACAGTGCTGGGCGTGTGCATTTGTATCAAAATTTGCCTACTCGTTTATGAGGGAGGCTTGCTGTTCACATCTCAGTTCATTTACTGTGAGGCAAGCTGAAATATTCAGCACTCCCATTCTAGGTAATTCTGTGGTGCCATGAACTTTTAAATAATTTTGGAAAAAAAGATTAATTTAAGGAAGAGCCACATCTCTTGAGTTTCTCTTTATCATTGTAGTACCTGACTAAAAGTGAGGAATTAATACCTTCAACTATTATAATTTTTTCTAGTATCTCTAAAAGATCATTTTGGAGACAGTAAAAAAATGATATGTGAGGTACAGGATCTCAGGATAAATCCTGAGGGGATTTCACTGACCTTATCAGACCCAAAAGCTACAACTCTCGTTGCATAGGTCTTGCTTTATCTTGGTCTTAACCATCCAGCAGAAAAGTATAAAAATGAAATATAAGAAATAAAGCCATGGTGTTATGTTGAGCTGTAGGGGACCAGGTCAACAATTTTTGACACTGCCAATCAAGTGGAAGACCCAATACTATTATGGACTACTGGACTGTTTTAGAATATTTTGCTGAGTTAACACACCTATAATATTCAAATAATGGAACTAAACAAAAAAAGGGATACAGATGAATGTCCATTTTGTATCTGTGTACTCAAAATAGTTAGGATAGATATATAGTTACATTCTCTTAATGAATAGAGGGATTTGTTCTAATGGTGTTTGTAAATAGGATATCATGTCTGCATCTTGTACAGCAATTAACCACTAAGAAGAATGTATGCAATGTGTTAATTATTGAAACTGTCCTACCGATTTGATTTGAAACTGTCTCATTCCTATTTGTCTGTCAATAAAATTATGGGAAAAAATGGTAATAGAAGAAAAAAGAGACAAAAAAATGATATGAAATGTCCACTCTAATTTCAGAATAAAAGCTAGCATCTTTGGAAATCTCAGAATGCTTGCTTATGGATACAAGAAAGAAATACTGTATGGAAATGATTCCTTTTAGAGAACTTCTTTTTCAGTTTTGCTTTTAGAAATCTAGGCCTGCCCGTAAAGAACAAAAAGATGGTTTTTATTTTATTTTATTTTATTTTATTGGCGGCCTCAAAATGCCTTCAGGGCATTTCTGGTTTGGCATGAGTATCTGGGTTCGAACCATGGCATCCTAAGCCTGACTGCTTTGTTGAAGCAGGCACTTAAGCAACTGAGCTAATGGGCAGGCCCCCAAAGATGGTTTTTATTTATTTATTTTTCATAATTTTATTGATAAACAAATAGCAATGAGACAGTTTCAAATCAAATCGCTAGGACAGTTTCAATAACTAACACACTGCATACATTCTTCTTAGTGGTTAATTGCTGTACAAGATGCAGACTTGATATCCTATTTACAAACACCACTAGAACAAATCCAAAGATGGTTTTTAAATACTGTTTGTGGAATGTGTTTAAAGGATTGATTCTAGAACCTTTGTGTATTTGATAGTATTTCTAACTTTCATTTCTTTACTGTTTGCAGTTATTATTCATGTTCTGCTATACTATCATTTATATGCACGTTTCTTTAAATTTTTTAGATTTTTCTGGATGTATAGTTTAAGAAACAAAAATCTATTTAAAGCTGTAGCAGTAGTTTGCAGTTCTAGCAAAGAGGAAATTTTGGGGGTTAAACTTTGTATTTTTCTTTCTTATAGAAGCTTCTAAAAAGGTATTTTTATATGTTCTTTTAAACAAATATTGTGTACAACCTTTAAGACATCAATGTTTGGATCAAAACAAGACCCAGCTTATTTTCTGCTTGCTGTAAGTTAACCAAACATGCTATAATAAAAGCAAAATGAAGGAAATAAAAAATAAAAGACCAACTTTGGAGCTGCAGTCACCTGAACAGTGTCCAAGTGGACAGAGCTGGTCACTGGTTAGCCTCCGCCAAGCAGGGAGGCAGAGTGTTGCACCACAAGGCTGCTGGGAGAGATTCTGGATTCGGCCAGAGAGAAGAGAGGTTTTTAAACAAAGAGAATATGAAATGGTAAAAGAAAAAGAAAGAAGGGGTAGTGAGACAGTTCAGTGGGCTAAGCGACTGCTTCGGCAAGCACAGGAACCAGGGTTCGATCCCAGTACCACATTCTGCACCTGCTCCGCCCTGGGCATGCTGAGCTGGCCACCAAAGCAGGAATGGCTGTAATCCCAGTGCTGGGGGGTCTGAAAACAGGAGGATCACTATGAGTACGAGCTGCATAGTGAGACCCTGTACCAAACACATACATGTATACATACATGAAAAGTATTAGAAATGATACAGAATTTCACTGAACAAAATAATAGGAATTTGACAGTGGTTGACGTATTACATAATATTATCTCCAAGTTAATTGGTTAGATTACCAGATATAGACATACAAAATTAGAAAAAAAAAAAAAAAGAAAAAGAAAAAAATGTAAGCGTTAGCTGCTTCTCGGATACTGATGATGTGGCTGCTTCCCTTCGTCCCTTGTGGGTTTCAGCGCATGAAGCTGCACCTCTGTCTTACCACCACGGTAAAGGCCCCTGCAGTCCCCTTATCTGCAGCCCACTATGTCCCATGGATTCTTACAGATCTGAATAGCAAGGCTCAGTGACATTTTTTTTTTTGTCTTCTCCCTTCCCTTTTAAAAATGGGTGGTAGAGTAAGTTAAATAGTGTCTCCCCACCAATGGTGTGTCTAATACTAATCCTTAAAAACTGTGAAGGTAGTCGTAATTGTAGGGTGAAAGCATCTTAGCAGTGTAATGTGGGGTGGTGATGTGGGTGTTCTTTTAAGAAGAGAAGAGGAAACAGACATGGAGGGAAAGACCTTAAGAAGACAGAGGCAAGAATTACAGGGAGCCCTACACCAAGGATTGCCACAGCTTGCCGGCGACTACCTTTCCTGCTAGAAGCGAGGCATGAAGCAGGCCCTTCTTCTTCCTTCCCACAGAGGGAACTGACCTCCATCAGGTGTGACAGTTTCTGTTGTTTAAAGCTTCCCATTACATTTGCGATGGCAGCCCTAGGAAACTAGTGCAGTGATGTTGTGAGCAGAATGTGAAGAAGGCCTTTCAGCCCCGAGCTATCAGCCCACATTACGATCTCGTTGCAACAGCATTGTCAAGGCTGGTGCAGCCGGCCGGGATGAGTTGGGGCAGATAGCACTGGGATGTATGCTGTAGGCCATCAGCCCTGGGCTTCTCCTGCCCTGGAGATATTGGCTGATTGTGGCAGATGGCACCACTTTTATTTTTATTAGCTAGGAAAATAAGAGAACCCTACAGATGAGGGACCACTCTTCTGGGTAGAGAGGGTGAGGAGACAATCAGTTGAGCAGGGCCATAGGACTTTTCTTATCGCTTTTCTCTCCCTACTCATCCTTTGCTGCTTAGCATATAAACAGGAAAAAAAAAAGTGTTCACAACAGCAGCCAGCAGCTAGTCATGGAAGATAGTGTGTTTCATTAAACAATGGAATCTTCTCTAAAGGGGCAAAGCAATGTAACATTCAAAATTAGAGAGAAGAAATCCTCTCTTTAGCCTTCTCCCTACTGGGCACCAGCTCTTTCACCTGGCATCAGGGCAGTATGACCAGAAGTGGAACCTGGGTGAAGCAAAGGGTGACCAGTATGTGCGGGTGCCTATCCCTAGAGCACCACAAAGGGGCTAAGGTGGGGTCGCTTTGGTGTTTCGGCTTCCAAAATTTCAAAGCACTCAAAGTTCACACTTGTGTTGATATGCAAGGCTCTCAAGTCTACTGATTAAAATGTTCTTAATAGCAGACAGATTTTTTGGCAGTCAGAGAGTGACCTCGTGCTATAGTTTCAGTAAAGGCATCTCTGTTATTATGCTTGTGCTGTGTATAGTTACCTAGTGTCTTTCATTTCTTTTGAGTCTCCCGAGTCACCTGTGAGATGAGTGTGCCACAGCTTAGCCCACCTTAAGGTGAGAATATACGGAGTCATGAGGCTTAGACAGACAGTGGGGAAAAAGAGACTTCTAGGCATGGGGGATGAAGGCAAAGAACCCTGAAACAGTAAAGAAATCTCCATGGCTGGAGAGCAGGACATGTGGATGGAGGACAGCCCTGTCATTTGAAGAGGCTTCTGAAGAGAGGGCTGGGTGACTAAAAAATCCATTGCAGTGGGAGGAGAATGAGGGAAGCTTGTGGTTTATGAGTAGTATTTCCCTCTTGGAGCCTAAACATTGAACGAGAGGTGGATTTCGGGAAAACCATCGCTTTTCACCCCAACACAACGATGCTCCTTCACAATACAATGAATGAACTCTGTCCTCTGCGTAGAGAGAGGAGGCTGGTACCCTTTATTGTCCCTGTGATGGGGTGTCATTGCCTCGTGGGCCAGGCTGTGGAATGGTCCGTTACACAAGGCAGCCCTGGCCTGGCAGGCCAGGCCGGGTGGATGTGACTGTTGGGCTGTTAGCTGAGTCAGCCCTGTTGGTGAACTTGGGAGAAGAGGGGCTTGGCTCTCCGGCAGGAGGTCTGGCCTCAGCTGGTCTGACACACTACATTTGCTTTTTGATTTGCACACATAAAGTGAGCCTCCCTAACGACCCTCTCCCCAGAGGCTCATCAATTAGGACTGCTTTTGTCCTTAGCATCCTTTTGTTGACCAGCTTGAAAATTAGTAAGAAGGGAGAAGAAAGGGAAATTGTCTTTGCGGGCAGTGGCTCTGGAGGGCTGGCTCCTAATGAAGCAGTCCTGAATGGCCCAATTGTGCACTGTTTATATAGTTTTTATTTTAATTTGCATCCGTACCAGGCTCGGATCCCAAGAGTCATTCAGCCGTGTTTGGAGCTTTTATCTCTTTCCATAGAGAAAAACCTGCCAGCTTATCGTTTGCCTGGAGGAAATTAACGTGGCTCCCCCTCCCTTCACTGTTTTCATGTGCTGCTGAATTGTTTATAGATCCGTGGAGAGAAAGAAAGACTCCACAGAGCTGTGGAGCGTCTCTGTCACATTGCAAGGTCACATGAGAATTAGCTGTCCTGCCAAAGGCTTCTAGAGCCAAGGTCCCCGAAGAGCCTGAAATTGAGGTAGGGGGCTGGTGGGGATTACAGTGGTAAAGATCTGAGTTGAGGATGAGGCAGGAGGATTTCTGCAAGTTCAGAGCCAACCTGGACTACATCATGAAATCTTGTGTCAAAAAACAAAATGGGCTGAGGAGATGGCTCGGTGATCTAAGTACCTGCCTGGCAAGCGCAAGGACCTGGGTTCGATCTCCGATACCACATGTCGTGCCAGTCCCGCCTTGAGCTGGCCACCGAAACTAGGTGTGGTGGCATATGTCTGTAATCCCAGTGCTGGGGAGGCTGAAAACAAGAAGATCACTACGAGTCTGAGCTGCATAGTGAGACCCTGTACCAAGTAAATAAATAAAAGATAAATGAAAAGTTGAAAAGTTGAGTTCAACCTCTTAAACTAAGAAGTGAGAGAAACTGTACTTCTTTTTGCTCTGCCTCCTCTTTGGAATGAATGTATGTTCTCTACTTTTCCTAAATATATCAGTGAATTTGACTCCAGAGTGAAGCCTAGCCCACTATTTCCTCTTAAAATAAGTTGTGACTTTCAGCACAGCGTTTAAGACTTCATATAACTTAGTTCTGTTTAGGTCTTGCTGATTGTTCAAGAGAATTCCCCTTTCCAGGGTACCTGCTTCCCGTGCAGGCGGTTCTCCCAACTTTGAGCTTAGCTCTGCCCGTGGCTTCTGCTCAGGCTGGTGCTCCTTGGTCCAGCCTCCCTGGGTCCCAGCGCTCCTGTCTCGGGAGCCCCCCGACTGCTCCAGCTCACACTGTCGTCACCATTCTGCTTATGTGCTTGCCCCTCAGCACAGGGAGCAGCAGCCTCCGCCTCCTCTGGGAACCTGTGAGAATTTCAGGATCTTGAGCCCCACAGCTGCTGGGTCAGAATCGGCATCTGAACAAGATTCCTCAGTATTTCCTGAGCCCTGTTCCAGGTGCCTCTGGCATTTACAAACTGGTCCTCTCCCAAAGTGTTTTCACGCATTGTGCATCTCTCTTCTCCAAAAAGAGCATTAGCACCTGAGGACGAGGGCAGACGGCTTAAGGTTTATTTTATTTTTTATAGATATAGGACAATGCTATGAAAACTTTATAAATATTTGTGGGAAATTCCATGCAAATTTGCCCTGTAAGTAGCATATATTTTTTGTAGATATTTTTATGTTCTTTTCAGTACGTCTTTTTTATCTTAGTAAAATATTAAGAGCAGAGATCTCATGCTTGTTTTTGTTTTTTAACTGCTTCCAGAAAGCAACCCTCCTTAGAACTCTCAGAATAGAAGTGAATGATCCTACCTGAAAAAAACACCCCTGATCTCTTCTCACACTGTGTTGTGTCAGATTAAGGGCTTTTTCTCTTGGGGCTCTTCCTTCATCTTTCTCTCAGATTTTCTAAGGAAATTACTGCCAATATCAGATTACTCAAATCTCTAGCGCTTCAGTTCAGTTGCAAAAATAAGACTTAGTGTTCTTAAGAACACTAAGTTTCATGTGAGTGAGGTGGTTATAAAGGGTGGTTATGAAGTCCTGGGGACGGTGCTTGTGGGTCTAAGGCCCCAGAAAGAGCTCCTGGAGCAGGGGCATAGTGGCACATGCCAGCCAGCAGGAAGATCACAAACTCAATCCTAGTCTGGGCAATTTAGTGATTTAGTGAGATCTTGTTTCAAAATTAAAAAAAAAAAGGGGAAGTGACTCAGTCTGAAGGCCCTGGGTTTAACCCCAAATATAAGAAGGAAAAAGAAAAAAGAAAAAGCAGCAAGCTGGACCCTGGAGACATGGAAGGAAGGAGGCTTGTGCATCCAGCTGAGGTGGATCCTTGGGACAGGCATGTTGCTTAGGGTTGGGTGCAGCGTCTCGAGACTGCTCTGTGAGTGCACGCTGAGGGCTGAGGAACAAGAAAGAAGGAAGAGAGGCTGAAGTGTGCTGGGCTGCTGGCATGATGGACTGTGCAGGTTTGCACAGGCCCATTTTACCCAGAGGTCTGTGCTGTGTGAGGAGGTGAGAGTTCATTTTACAGCTGATGGGGAACTATCATGGAAGGACAAAGTTATGGGGTTGAGTGTCCCCTTGCAGGCACTGGAGCATCCTCTGGCTGTGGAGAGGCTGCAGCCAGTCTGCATACGAGGGTGACATCCACCCTGGAAAGGCAGCCGCAAGGAACCCAGAGCTGTATTCTTCCATTTCCTGCCCCCCAGTTTGTTACTACCTCCCACGCAGTCTGCTTCTGAGCTCTCTACTTTGTCCTCGTGCATTCCCACAGTGTGGTCCAGGTACACTCCTGTCACTCTTGTGTTCTCCCAAAGAGCAGATCCAGGCCGATTCTTTCCTGGCCCTGCCATGTCATTGGCCAGAGGGCAGCACCCAACTCCCCCAGCACGGTGGCTCTCCTTCACTTAGGCCTCAGCCTGCCCCTCCCCAGCCTGCTCACCACCACCCTCACCCAACACCAGCCTCTCTGCCATGACTTCTCATCCTCCAATACCAGGTGCAGATACCACCTCTGGGGAAAACCCACCTGTTTCCCCAGGCAGAAGGAAGTGCTTTCTTTTCTGCAATGCCACAGGCTTTGTGCCTCTCTCCTGGCTGCTCCTATTGAATTCTAGGGATTTATATACTTATCCCCTCCTCCAGTTTGCCAGTTCCTTGAGGCTATGCTGCCAAAGGCTGGTCTAGAAGACAGAAATAGAAGATATTCCCAGCATTCCTTCCCTCCCTTTCTTTTCACCTTTGCAGCAATAGCTTCCTGTTCTCTACCTGGTCTATGTACCAGCGTTTGAATGTGACCCAATTAAGTAAGCAGCTAGCCTGATGTAGGAAAGCAGAGGGCACAGATGAGAACCTAGTCACGTGTTGTGCAGCAGAAATATAGCATGAGCTGTATTTTGGATGTTTAGGGCCACATTTCATGAAAATCTTATACATTATTATGTGTTTTGATTTTTTTACTAGTACATGTTTGTAATGCACAATGATTGCATCCCTTGTGGGAAGTAGAACTTACACATAAAACACACCTCAATGCCTTTTTCATCTCTTTCTTCTCCCCCTCATCTCTTGATTCCCTCCTATTTGAGAAAGAGCTATCTCCTGATTTCCTATGATCCATCTTTTAGTTTACTCTTTATTTATATTTTTTAGTTTCTCCTAAGAGAAACTGCAATATTTAAGCTGGTGTGTCTGATTTATTTCACTTACTATTATGGCCTCAAGGTGTACCCATGTTCCTGTAAATGCTTTGAGTTTATCCTTTTTCTGGCAGGGTAGTATCCCATTTTATATAAATGCCATGTTGTCTTTATCTGTTCATCCGTTTTTGGATAAACAGGTCACTTCCAAGACTTAGCTATTGTGAACTGTGCTGCTATAAACACGGGTGTGTGTGTGTGTTGCTGTGATATGATGCCTTTAACTCTCGTGGAAGAGGGCACAGTCGGGTTGAGTGGAAGGTCTAGTTTCAGTGTTTGAGGACCTTCATGCTGATTTCCATAGTGGTTGCACGAATTTACCCTCCCACCAACAGCGCAGAAGAGTGCTTTTCTCCACAAAGCATTGCCGAGACTTGTTGTTACTTGATTTCTTGGTGACAGTCATTCTTTCTGGGGCAATATGAAACTTCAGCGTTGTTTTCATTTTTCTAATGGTCAGAGATGGTGAGCATTTTTTCATGTAATCATTGGGTGTTTGTACTTGTGAGAAGTACCCATTTGTGCACTTTTTATGCAGTCTTTTATTTTGGGGAGGGTTCTAATCTTTTTGAGTTCTTTATATATTCTAGATACTAGTCCTCTGTCTCAGGAAAGTGGTTTTCCTTTCTGTGGGTTGTCTCTTCACTCTGTTAGTTGTTTTCTTTGCTGGCCGAAGCGTTTTAATTTGATATGATTCCAGTTGTTGATTCTTGGTACTATTTCCTGTGCAACAGGGGTTTTATTCAGAAAGGCCTTGCCTATGCCAATTATTTCAAGAGTTTTATCTATTCTACTGTCCAACAGATGGTTTCTCTTTTATTTATTTATTTTTTGTGTGGAACTGGGGATTGAACTCAGGCCCTTGTGCTTACCAGGGAAGCACTTATTCTACTGAGCCATCTTCCTGGCCCCTACTCTTTTATTTTTTAATTAATTAATTAATTTTTACAGACAGAATTTCTCTTTGTAGTTCAGGCTGGCCTTGAACTCATTATGTAGCCCAGAATGGCCTCCAATTCATGCAATCCTTCCTCTTAACTGCTGGGATTTAGGCATGTGCCACTATGGCTGGCAGATCGTTTGTTTTAACATTTCGATTCTTATCCATTTTGATTTTCTTACTATATGGTGAAAGATATGGGCATAGATGCCGTCTTCTGCACATGGATAGCCAGTTTTCCCAACACCATTTATTAAAGAGGCTTTCTTCCAGCATATGTTTTTGGCCCTTTGTCAAAGGTAAAATAGTAGAGCTTCCTGCTACCCTGCGCCGGCGGGACCAGTCCCAGCCCAGGCGCAGAGTGGGCCGGACCCTCTCCCAGCCCCTTGGGCTGCCCCCCACCACTCCGCAGTGCCTCCCCCACCCCGCCCACTGAGTAGGAATTTTTGCCCCGTCCCGGAGCCCCCAGACCCAATCCTAGCCCAGGTCCTGTGAGTGTGTGCAGAGAGCT
>NW_004524624.1:12180364-12195712 GCF_000260255.1 Octodon degus | reverse complement strand
TACTCATGCATATATTTTTACAGTGGTAAGTCAGTGTAGTTATGCAATTTATTCATGTCATTGCCTATGTCGGTTTGCATTGCTGAGTAGTATTTCATTTGTGAATTTGTTACTATTGGTTTATCCATTTATCTATTGATAGACATTGGGGATCGAACTGCAGTCCCTGCACTCTTGCCTAAACTTGCCTAAGCAGGGGCTTTAGACCACTGAGCTACTTCGCTGACCCTGAGAGAACTTTTTTGGGCCAGTTGATGGGTTCATTATCTTGTCTGTGATGTTGGCTTTGTGGTGTACACATATCTCAAAATTTATCAGACGCTATACTTTAAATAGTGCAGTTTGTGTGCATCAATTATGCTTCAGTGAACTGGCAAAAATGAAATAATAATTTTAATATATTTCAGTATCATATCTAAAACACCATATTTTTATAATTAATATAAAATACTAATGAGATTTCTCACATCCCTCTCTTGCTCCATCTTTGAAATCTATACGTGAGGTTACACGTGGCTTTCCACACTTTGGCCCTCACATTTCAAGCAGCTACGAGCCACACATGACTCACGGCTGCTGTTGCTGTGCTGGAGAATGCAGATTTAGACCCTCTAGCGAAACTGCCTTATGGCCTCGAACGGTTTTCTCAGGATCACTCAAGCCCTGGGTCGATGGCTCCTTTAATCACCTGTGGGCCAGTTTTGAGCTTCCTTGAGTGTTGCTTTCTGCAGCCCTAAGAAGCTTGAGTCCTTAGGAGTTGTAGGTCAGAGGTTGGCCTTGACGGGTTAAATTGTAAATTCTACCTACCAACCTCCCTTTTTTATTGCTGTTTAAACTTGAAAAGTAGCATTCTTTTTGCATGTGTGTTTGCTTTAAGAGAACAGCTTCTTATTTCCCCTTCATGAGGAAGTAAACTCCAGTTCATTAACTGCGTGTCAGAGGTTTGGGCTGCGGTTAGAAGTGGGGCTACCCAAGCTAAAAGTGCATCTGTTGGGTGGGCATTGCCTTGAATTGCCAGTGTGAGTCTGAGGGCTGCATCTGAACTGTGAGCCTGGAATAGTCCTCGAACTGAGTTCATCCAGACCTTCTCCAGATCCTAGACCTCAGTGACGGCCAGGAAGGAGTCAGCAGGGGAGGATGGGACGTGGCACTGAGGGCAGGACAGGCAGAAACCCTTCAGTCCTGTGGTTGCTGGGTCCTCTTGAGGGTTACCAGCCAAGGTCGAGATGCGGATAGTGAGAGCTATTTCTAGTCCTTCTTCTAACCAGTCCAGGAACCCAAATCAAAGCCTTCTCAGGGTCTCAAGTTTCCCTCCATAAACTGAAGAAATTTGGCCTCAAAGGTCCCTTGTAGCCATGGAGTAGGGATCCAACAACGGCACTGAGTGGGTATTGGTGTTGGCAGCGTCCTGCGTAGGGAGCACGTACAAGAGGTTCACGTGACACAATCCTTTCCATATTAGTGGGAAGTGAACCCATAGCTCTGTGTGGTGTTTGACAGTTTTACTAGTATTTGTTACTTTTGCGAGTGAAAAAGGCAGGGAGATAAATAAAGAAAAATCAAATCAAACAAAATATGGCAGAGAATGGGGAGAACTAAACACTAAAATGTTCAGTATATATGTTTTTGAATTTTTATTGGAACATTTCAGGATACAAAATGCAGAAAGCACAGTATAATAAGTAACTATATACTTGGCCCCAGCTCCAATAATTAATACATTGCCACCTGCATCTCCCATCTCTACTGTTTTCTTTCTTTCTGGCAGTAGGCATTGAAGGGGGGGGCTCTCTGACCCTCAGCTCTGTCTCCATCTTTTTTTTTTTTTTAATGTATTTGGTACAGGGTCACACTACACAGCTCAGACTCATAGTGATCCTCCTGTTTTCAGCCTCCCCAGGGCTGGGATTACTTACAGGTATGTGCTGCCACTCCCCATCTCAGTCAATGGCTCAGTGCACCCTGGGGGCAGGGCTGGCAAGGCATGCTGGACTGGGGATCGAACCCCACTCCCTGCACTTGCCAAAGCAGGTGCTTAGCCCTCTGAGCTATCTTGTCAGTCCTGTCCCCATCTTTTTGTGAAATTTTTTTAATTTCAAGACAAGGTCTCATCTAGTTGCCCAAGCTGGCCTGGAATTCCTCGGACCTCAGCCTCCAGCATAGCCTCATGAGATCACAGGTATGCGCCACCACCCTTGGTTCCGCTTTATTTTATTGGTGGTATCTAAGACAAATTCCTGACACCACCACAGCATTCCTCCGTGAAGGCATCAGTAAGTGTCTCTAACAGAGAAGAACCTCCACAAAGTATGATAATATCATTGGCACAGCCAACACTACAATAATAGTCATTTTAAAAATATCATATACTAAATGCACTTAATTTTCCCGATTGACTTCAAAATATCTCATTACCACTTGCTTGTTTGAGCCAATAAAAGAATATTAAAGGCTTTAAAAATATTTTAAAGGATACTTTTAAAAAATGCCCTGGTTGTGCTGTCCGAAGGTCATTTTTTGGACCTCCTCATCCTGGGCAGTGATCATTGGCTTGTGGGCTGTGATTCCACACAGTGCCAGGGGGCTTTCCTGCCTTTCTGGAGAGGAAGCCACACAGGAAGAGCCATGAGAAGTCGAGGGAATTTGGGAATTGGTGACACGGATACTCACGCTCCTTAAGAGAATGGACTATCTCAGAAATTCAGGTACTGACTGGGGAGATAGCCTGGTGGTCTAAGTGCCTGCTTGGCAAGTGCAAGGACCCAGGCTTGATTCCCAGGACCACAGCCATGCCAGCTATGGAGGTCTGGGCATGGTGTGCAGGCCACAGAAACTGGGTGTGGGGATGCACACCTGTAATCCCAGCACCGGGAAGGCTGAGACTGGAGGATCACTATGAATCCTAGCTGCGTAGCGAGACCTTGCACCAAATAAATAAATAAATGAAACATTTAGGGCCGGGGAGATAGCTCAGTAGAATAAGCACTTGCCTGGCAAGCGCAGGGTCTTGAGTTCAGTTCCCAATACCGAAAAACAAAAAACAAAACAAAAAACCAAAAAACATTTAAAAGAAAGAAATTCAAGTATCACTGTGCCTTTATTCCCAGAATGTTCTTCATCTCTCTCTTTCTCTTTTTTTTTTTTTTTTTTTTTTGTACTGGTTTTTTTTTTGTACTGGGAATCGAACTTGGGACCTCGTACTTGCCAGGTAGGCACTCTGCTGCTGAGCTACATCCTGGTCCTCGCCTCTGCTTTTGAGCCACCTCCTCCACTGCTTTTTGTACACAGCCCCAAGCACTTAGGATTTGGGAAGCTTGACCATCTGCAGCCCACAGGAGCTAAAGATGCCCTTGGGAACCACTGAGGCCCCAGGGGCAGTTATGCATTGAGGAGCAGGTGGAACTGCACTGTGGCTGGTGAGCAGCCCATGGCCCTGGCTCTGAGGGGAAGGTTGTGTTTGAACAAAGAGGTTGTAGATCAAGTGAACCACAGTGGCTGGCAGAGTGAAAACTTGCCGGACAAAGAATAGCTCTGGGCGCCATAGAGTACACACAGCTCTGGAGCGCTTACAATTCTAACTGTCCTTTCTCCTTAAAAGATAAGATGACTCAAGGTAGAGACAGCAAGGCCATTTGTCCTTAGACTACACCAGAGATTCAGCAGGCAGGCTGTCCACTGGGCACACTCACCGATGCCTCAGTCTTCACTGAAGGCCCTGCAGAGTTGCTGGTGTGTACTTTCTATTTTTAAGGCACATAACATTTTATTTAGAGTAAGGATCAAAAGAAACAAACAGTAATATAAATTTAATGTTTCTGCTTAGTAGCATAAGCTTTTTTATCCCAACACTTTAAAAAAATTTTTATTATGTCCTGTTATAAAATACAAAGGGCAAAAACAAACAAACAAACAAACAAACAAATGGCCCTGGGTGTGGTGGTACATGCTTGTAATCCTAGTGTTTAGGAGGCTGAGGCAGGAGGATCTTGGTGAGTTCAAAGTCAACCTGGAGTACATAATGAGACCTTATCTCAAAAACAAAACAAAAAAAAGTGGTATTATATTATTTCTACTTTTTGTAGACATAAGAGCATAATATCCCCCAGGTTAAGAAGTAGTATATTATAAACACAAATTAAAGTTCCTTAAATGCCCCCTTTTTTCTCCCCTACCTCTTTCCTGCATGTCTTTATACTTACAATAGTCAGCATTAAAATATATACTAATATTAAATAATAGCAAATGTACTAAATAGTAAATACTTGCATGTTTTAAAATTTTCTAGAAATACCACCACATAATATATACTTGGTTTCCTTTGTCTCATGAGGATAAACAGGGAGCCTAAGACTTGCTGGCTTTGGGATACACTGGCCAGCTCATTCTTTAGAAGAACGATATTAATTAGCTTCCTTACACCTTCCCGTTATGTTATTTTTCTCTGTTCTGGCTCACCTTTTAGAAGCTGCCTACCTTCTTGATGGCTCTGAAATGAGCCAGTCATGGCTTGAAGCCTGGGCTTCCATGTTACTTGGTAGATTTGTGATCTCAGGCAAATTACCGGAGTTGCCAGTTGCCTTGTTTGTAAAAGAAATGGTATTACTACCTGCAAAGCTAATCATCTTGGTACTCTCTTCACAGCTGTGAGGGTAAAAAGGAAACAGGATGTGTCAGGGCTCTGGCTCTGGACCTGCCAGACAGTAAGGGTTTGATAAATCCAATTTTCTTGCAAACTGATCTTTTTGTAGTTATCAAATCCTTCTATTCTCCCCTTCCCCAAGTAACCTTCTTGGTTGCTTTTCTGTCCTTGCAAAATTGAGAAAGGAAAGGTTGATTTAGCTCACAGGAGTAGATCCATACCCGCCAAGGCAGAGTGGAGCATGGCAGAGGGCAGCAGTTCATGGTGAGGGAAAGTGGCAAAGCAACAAGAGCAAAAAGGAAGGAGCAGCTGAGAACAAGCCTCTTTCCTTCCCTTGCAAAGGGGGCCTGCCAGTTAGCTCAACTGTTTAAGCATCTGCTTATGCAAATGCTGTCAGGTGCAGGATACCTCAGTTTGATCTCCAGACTCACCCTTAAGGCAGCCTGAGCCAGCAGAAAAAACAAAAACAAAAAACCCCCCTTCATTTCCTTATGTTATATGTAGGCTGCTAGCTCCAGGGCGAGTGTAGCATTCACACCCATAATGCTAGCATTGGACCATGAGTCAGTGACAGACTAGAAGCCCACCCCATGATTGCACGAGGCTTTGGGGGGGACAGCTAGACACAAACCATAGCACCTAACAATGGTTCAGAACTGCTAAACCGAAGCATGAGATAGATCTAAACAAGATGCATTAGTCAGAATTCTTCAGAGCAACAGAACCAATTGGAGATTGCATAGATGTAAATGTAGATACGTACATGAAGGCACTTAGTGTGGAAATTGGCTTATGGAATCATGGAGGCAGAGAAGTCCCATGATCCGTGGTCTGCAGCCTGGAGATGCAGGAAAGCCAATGTAATTCCTGTCCAAGTCTGAAACCAGAGAACCAAGGAGATGATGATGCAAGTCTTAGTCTAATGGCAAGCGAATGTGTTTAAAAGCAGGCAGGCAGGAAACAAAAAATGACAAAGTCCTCCTTCCTCTCTTTTCTATTCAAGTTCACAACATGGGATTGGGTAACATCCACCTGCAGGCGAGAAGTCATGCTAAATCCATCCCAAACCCTCTCAGAGAGGCATCCAGAAATACTGTGTAACATAGACAGCCCTTGTAATGAGCTATCACAAAAGCCCATGCAGGTTTCTTCAGAGTTGGTGGGGAAAGAGTAGTATCTTAGTAAATAGGAATGACATGGGTGAACATTTCCATTCTGATAGTTCTGGAACCTTACTCAACAAAGGTTTTCAAGATGATAGAAGCCACTAGCTTAAAGACTAGCTTGTGAACTTCATGCATAAAGGCCTAAAGCTAAACAGCGAGCCGGGACAAAATGGAAGAGACTACTGGGCTGCCTTCCAGACAGCTGAGATGCTGGCAGGCCGCTGTGCTGTTCCTCTCCTCCTCTTCAGGCTATGGGTATGATGTATTGTGAATTAAATTATTTCTAGATACATAAACTTAAATAATTACTAGGACATTTAAATATAAAACATTTCTTCCTATTTCTGGTCAAAACATTGTCTCCCTCAATAATTAAGAAAATATTTTCTTCAAACCCCGGTTTATATACCCTCCAGAGAATGCTGATGCAGGCGCGCCTTTCAGGGACTGCCTGGGCCTGGGTGTCCGACTCTGTGCTGCCCTGCTGCCTGACTTCCAGGACTCACTCACCTGAAAGAGCTTTCATCTCCGCCTTAAAATGGAGTTCAAAGTGTGTGCTCATCTTCATTCCCATTCTTCTCAGAGGTGAATGCTTACTTTGCTCCAGACTCCTCAGGAGAGAGTACATTGCCCAGAGCCCCCTTCAGGACTGAAGCCACCATAGTTGCCGCCATATTGGCAGTTAGTGGTGTTCACAGGCTCTGTCCCTCAGCAGAAGCAAGTTGCTCTGGCCAAAGTTGTATACCCTTCCCACGGACATCCAGCATCATTTCTTTATTTTAGGGCAGCTCTGAAAGGCCTTCTTCAGCTCCAGAGCTTCTTTTGGGATTCAATGAAGCTTTTTTGTGACAGATGCACAGCCCAACTTCCTCTGTTCAGTCCTGCTTTTGCTCTTAAAGCTGGAGTGAGAACTTTTCCCCAAGTAAATTTTTTTTTTATCATTCCTTTTTTTTCCATGAATTTATTGAGAAACAAATAGCAATGAGACAGTTTCAAACCAAACTGGTAGGACAGTTTCAATATTCAACAAATTGTATACATTCTTTCTAGTGGTTAATTGCTATACAAGATGCAGACATGATATCCTACTTACAAACACCATTAGAACAAATCCCTCTATTCATTAAGAGAATGTAACTGTATAGCGATCCTAGCCATTTGAATACACAGATACAAAATGGACATTCATCAGCATCCCCTTTTTGTTGTTAAGGTTCGTTATTTGATTATTATACCAAGTAAATTCTTGCATGCAAGTCTTAGAGAGTTTGTTTTCTAGAGAACCTGATTGGCAGCATCTGTCAATTCTTCAAATTATTGGAAGTAGGAATCCTGGTACACCATATAACAGGCTCAGTACTTTGTAAGTGTTATGTATAAAAATCATAATGTAAGAAATAAAAGCAGAAAGGGAATTTGACTTTAGTCAAACAGGTACACACAGTTAAATCAATAAAAAAGGGAAAGAAATCCCAATAGGTTGTCAGCAAAGGTTCATACTGCAGAGAGTGCCAAAAAGTCAGGAGCTACCTGGGCAAGTGCAATTCCTTTTCTCTATCCTGTTTCTCCTCCTGGACCCCAGTCAGACGTCTTGGGCTTCCAGAAGGCAAGGCTGATATTAAGGACTTTGTACATTTGTCTTTGAGCATCCCTGAGTCTATGATTGTTCCTTTTGCCTTTTCATTTTATAATTGCATACCTAATATATGAGTGTATTTTTCTTGTAAAAATGTCAGCTGAGAAAAAGGTCAAAGCAAATATTCTTCCACTACTGTATCTGGCAAGTGTCCTTGCACTTACCAGGCAAGCACTTATTCTACTGAGCTATCTCCCCAGCCCCTTTGTATCATTTTGTAGGATATACATTAAAATAGAAATAGACTACATGGTGTATATCGTTGAATTATTCCTTTTTTTTTTTTGCCAGCACTGGAAATTAGGCTGGGGCCTTCACCCCAAACCACATAGCCAGACACTTTTATTATTTGCTTGACAGGATCTTGCAGATTTACTAATTTGCCTTGGCTGGGCTTGAACTTGCAATCCTACCTCAGCCCAAACAATTCGCTTTTCTCACTTATGCCTGAGAAGTTTTTCCATGTCAGTATTTACCATACCCCTGATTCTTTCTAATGGACATGTAAAGCTCTCTACCATGATTTTTATAAACTTGATTAAGCAATGCCTTTATTGGAGGACATTGAGTTTTTATCCTTTATGAGTTCATAGAGTTACAATTAACATTTTTGTATATACTTCTACATGCATCTATGCAGCTGTTTCTCTATGTTAGATGCTGGAAGTAGAATGTGGGGTCAAAAGTGCATACATAATACATTTTACACAATTGAGTTCCTCTTCTAATGCCCAACAACGGGTATTTTTAATGCTTGTTAAGCTGATAGGAAAGCAATGACATTTTAGTATTTAGTTCTATTTCTCTGTTTACACTGAGACTGGCATATTTTTATTTGCTGTTGGCCATTAATATTTCTGTTCCCATGAGTTGCTCTTTACTTATTTAGAGACAGAGTCTTGCTACATGGCCCAGGCTGCCTTGGTTTTGTGATCTTCCCCCCTCAGCCTCCCAGGTGGCTGTGATGCCAGGCCTATGTTAGCACCCATGCCTGGCTGAGCTGCCTCCTCGTATAACCTGCCTCGCCTTTTTGTAAATGAATATAAGAATTTTTGATAAATCAAATGTGAACTCTTCACTCATGCTACATGCATTTTAGTATGTTACTTATCTTTTAATTTAATTTTACTTTTTACTTATTTATTTGTTTAATGTATTTAGTACAGGGTCTGTAGGGTCTCACTACACAGATCAGACTCCTAATGATTCTCCTGTTTTTAGCCTCCCAAGCACTGGGATTACAGGCATGAGCCACCATACCCAGTTTCAGGCCTGGTCTCAGTGCACCCCCGGGACAGGGCCTGCAGGGCAAGGCAGGGATTGAAACTGGGTCCCTGTGCCTTCTTTTCATTTTATGATCTTTTGTTGTTCATAAGGTTTGGATTGCTTCATTGCTTGGCTTTAATCTGTCCTTCATGGATTCTGGGTCTTCAGTCTTTAATGTTCTCTGGGGTTTTTAAAATATTTTTTATTAGTACATATTTGTCTTACATATTAATCACTTTCCACATAGGGAATTTGTACCTGTACACACTATATCTTGATTCCTTTTTTTCTCATTCTACCCCCCTCCCTTCAACCATTTTTCCTATCCCCATTAACAAAAGCTTTGTTTCCTTTTTTCCTTCCATTCTTTTTTCCCCCTTTCCCTTTCTTCCTTTCTCCTTTCTCTCTCTCTCTCTCTCTCTCTCTCTCTCTCTCTCTCTCTCTCTCTCTCTCCCCCATTTCCCTTCCCATTTGAGCAATTTCTTCTTACTTCCCAGTGGCCCTCCTCCACTTGCTCCCTATTTACCTTTTGGGTTTCTCACTCAAGAGAAACCAAGCGATATTTAAATTTGTGTGCCCAATTTATTTCACTTAAGATTATGGTCTCAAAATGCATCCTTTTCTCTGCCTCAAATTACAAATGACTCAAACTTATCCTTTTTTGGCAAAGTAGTATTGTATTGTATTGTATGTAAAAACCACTTTTCATTATTATTATTATTATTATTTTATTTTATTTTATTTTATTTTATTTTATTTTAAGACAAGGTCTCGCTTTGTAGTTCAGGCTGTTCTTGAAGTGATCCTCCTGCCGCAGCCTCCCACATGCTAGGATTACAGGTGTGTGCCACCATGCCTGGCCATTCTGGTCTGGTTTTTGCAGTGCTGGAGATTGAACTCAGTGCCTTGTTCTTGCTAAGCAAATGCTTTACTACTGAGGTACATCCCCAAACCCTTAGCTGTGTTTTCTTTCTGTATTTAGGACACAGGGTGTACAGGGTCTCACTATGTAGTGATACTCCTGTTTTCAGCCTCCCAAGTGCTGGGATCATAGGCGGGTGCCACCACGTCCAGTCTCCATCATTATCGCAGTGCACCCTGGGGGGGGGGGCATTCTGCCTAAGAGAGCGCTTTAGTCCGCTGAGCTATCAGGCCTGTCCCCTTATTTATATTTTCTAAATTAGTGTCTGTCTCTAACAATATGAGCCAATTTTGTAATGAAGAAATAAATTTATAAAAGCTTTCCAAGGCATTAACTAGCTGAACTATTGAGTATGTCTTACTTTTGGAACCCTGAATAAAGAGCTACATCCTGCTTCTATCTTTAGAAACCATGAATGTCATCCCAAAGGAAGCCCTTGTCTGGAGACAACACAAGGATCAGTTCTCTTGCCGAGACCCAGAGGAGGCCCTTCTCTGCGTGTCCCGTTTCTCCGTCCACTGTACATTCATGGCTTTGGCAGGGCAGGGCTTAGGCTTCTGTCCACTGTCCCCTAGCACTGTTGACACCAGAAGCACAACGCTGAGCACTAAGGATCCGAGGCCCATCAGCCGCCCCAGCGTCTGGCAGTGATCAGCCCGCGTTCCCTGACCCTTGCTAGGCCTCAGCCAGTGCCGGGCAGAGGAAGGAGGAAGCAGGTAACTTCCTGATGGTTTCCTCCCCGCCGTGGGAGAGCGAGTCCTTCACTCTTGTTGTCAGCGTGATGCGAGTATTTTGCATCTTGGGAAGCTCTTGGTTCCCGTTTTTAGAACATGGCCCTGAGCTGTGTCTCCTGACCTGGAGTTCTGTCTTTCTTGCAGTTCTGTAGAAAGAGGCTGCTGTTTCCCTGCTAAGGTTGGGCGCAAACCCGGGGTCAAGGCTGGCTCCATGGGCCGGTGACCTCGCAGGTCCACCTCCCTGACGAGCCTCAGTTTTGATGTAATGCTATGACTTCACCATGTTCTTTGTTTCTTTCTCTTTTGGGGGGATAGGATCTTGCTATGCAGTTTGGGCTGGCCTTGTGCTCACTTTTGTAGCTCCCAAGCTGGTCTCAAACTTGCAGTAATCGTCCTGTCTCGACCTTCCCAGTGCTTGGACCACGCCCCATTGCCACCATTTTGAAATTATTGAAATTCTTCTTTTGTTGTGTGGCCGGCTCAGCCTGCCCTGGGGGTGGGGCTGGTTGGCATGTGGTGCCAGGCATCAAACTCTGGTCTCTGCTTTGCCTAAGCTTGCCTAAGCAGGCGCTTTAGACTGCTGAGCTATCTCACTGGCCCAATTATTGAAATTCTTCATAATTGCATCTTTGAATTTGTGTTTTGTAGGTAAAGTTGGGTGAGCGATAGGGCAGTATGGGAGCAGAGGGGACAAACGGACAGCAGTGCGTGCACGTGGGCTCAGTGCTGTGGGCAGCCAAGGCCGACCCAGGGCCATGCTAGTGGCAGTGGTGATGGCAGTGGTAGGACCTACGGTGGCAACAGTGGCCATGGTCCCAGGCGCAAGGAAAGCTTTGCATGGAAGCACCAGGACTGGGGTGAGAAGGGAGCAGGGCCGGCAGCCCTCTGTGCAGCACCCATTCAAACGGTGTTTCCAGCCAGTGCTCAGGCAATGAGCGTTGTCAGTAAATTACCACAGAATAAAAATATACATACTAAAATTTATTACAGAACTGAAATTGTGTTTAACAGAGCACTATTAAATTCAGAGTTACATGAAGCAACACGTAGCTGATCTTAGGAGGAAACTGACTCGTTCAGAGATGCCTGGAGACTTGGAGTCCTTTTTGGGTTAACCCATTGCTGAGCAAAGGCAAAAATAACACAGAAGCCAGTCACAGGCCTCTTCTTCATGGACTGCAGCAGAACTGCCAGCTCCCCACATACGGAATGTGCAAGTTTTGGCTGACAGCATCACTTCGACTCTCTCATTTTCAGTATCCCTTCCTTCTCTACTGAACATCTGTATTTCTTTGGGGAGACACTATGCAAAAAGATTGAAAAAGAACTTGGAGTCCTGAACAGTAGGGGTTTTTTTGTTTTTGTTTTTCATTTATGTATCTGGTACAGGGTCTCACTATGCAGCTCAGACTCATAGTGATCTTTGTCTTTTCAGCCTCCCCAGTGCTGGGATTACACACTATGCCTGGTCTCAGTAGCCAGCTCAGTGTGCCCAGGAGTGGGGCTGGTGAGGCATGTGGTGCCAGAGATTGAACCCTGGTCCCTGAGCTTGCCTAAGGAGGCTCTTAGTCCACTGAGCAATCTCACCAGCCCACAGAGCAGTATTTTCTTAGCCTTCCATGGAGCTCTATCTGGTGATTCTT
Organism: Octodon degus; assembly: GCF_000260255.1. NCBI lineage: Eukaryota > Metazoa > Chordata > Mammalia > Rodentia > Octodontidae > Octodon > Octodon degus. The sequence continues at coordinate 12,183,706 of NW_004524624.1, read as the reverse complement.
GGTCTGCTATGAGAAGCTGGCTCCCTGCACCAAAGCTATCAGAGAGCCCTCAGTGGATAAAAGCCTAACAGTATATAAAGCTAAATCCATGGAAGAGGCAGTCAGCCAGCCTTAGAGCCAAGAACCAGGCAACAGAAGCCACAAACTGTGCTCCATGCCCCTCGGAACAAGAGACGTAGGCCAATGAGAGGATCCCTGAGCCGTACTGGGAATTGGAACCCGGACTTTGCATTGAACTACATCCCCAACCTTTTTTTTTTTTTTTTATTGCTCCCAGTGTTTAATTGCTTTACAAGGTGCGGACATGATACCCTATCTACAAACATGATTAGAACAAATCACTCTATTCATTAAGAGAATGTAACTATATATCTATTCGAACCACTTTGAAACACAGATAAAAAATAGGCATTGATCTGTATACCCGTTTTTGTTAAGTTCTGTTATTTGAACATTATAGGTATGTTAACTCAGCAAAATAATCTAAAAGTGTTCAGCAGCCCATAATAGTATTGGGTCTTCCACTTTACTGACAATGTCAGAAATTGTTGACCTGAGTCCCCTACAGCTCAACATAACATCATGGCTTTATTTCCTATATTTCGTCTTCATACTTTTCTACTGGATGGTTAAGACCAAGGTAAAGCAGGACCTATGCAACAAGAGTTGTAGCTTTTTGGTCTGAGAAGGTCAGTGAAATCCCCTCAGGATTTATCCTGAGATCCTGTACCTCAGATTGTAGAACCTTTGTCAGTGCAGCCATGTGGATGAGTCACGGCCATTGCTTGGCCAATGAGCTCTCTGTGAAAGCCTGAGGGAGTGTCTTCTCCCCATGTGACTCTCCTTAGGCACACTCTACGTCATCGATCACTTTCCTCTTTGGCCCCATAATCTTCTTGATCAGAAAATTTGGGACACTACCGAGGTACATGACGTTACAGTACAAGTTCTCATATGTCCTGAGTCTTAATTGACCTTAGAAGGCTAGGGCCAAAATGTTGGCTTTCCTTGTAGCCCTCCTTTTTCTCTAATTTTGGTCTGCAAACTTAGGTTGTTAACCATCCAGAAGACAAGCTTATTGTTATTATCAAACGATTTAGGCTATTAAGCTTAACTTCACTATCTCACTGCATTTCAAACATTTTAGGCATAATAAGGAACAGGTATTTTTCATCAAGTATTGATATGTTGAACTTTAAGTCCCTACATAATATGATAAAAAAACATTTAAAAATTAGATTATATTTTAAAAATAGGATAAAGAATTCTATACTTCTCATGTTTGCACATAAGTCCAAAAATCTCACCATATACAACCTTGAACCGGACCCTTCCACAATATTCCTTTTCCTGTCTCTTGCTTTCATTCACCACCCCCTTCTTCTTGAACATCCACCTACCTGAGAGACATCATAGCAGTAACTGGCATGTCATGACAAGCCGCCCATATTCAGACTACCAGAATGACAGGCACTCCAAACATGAAACTACTATTACAAATTACCATCTACAGTGCAGTAGCTTAGTTCACAGCCAACCTTTGTTTTTATGTTTTAGTTTAAGATGGGGTCTTGCTAAATCATTTAATTGCTTAAATTGACTTTTTAAAAAAATATATAGGCATATAATTTAATAAAATGATGATCCAGGCCACAGAGGTAGCTGCCATTGGATCAGCTGCCTACAAGGCAGAGCAGGAATACCATGCTTGGAAGACTTTTTTTTTCCATAATTTTATTGAGAAATAAAATATTTATAGCAATGAGACAGTTTCAAACTAAATTGGTAAGACAGTTCCAATAATTAACCCATTGTATACTGTCTTCCTAGTGGTTAAATTGACTTTGAAATTACAATCTTCCTGGCTCAGTGACTTAGAGGGCTGGGACAACAGGTGTGCAATACCAGGCCAGCTAAGAAGATTGCTTCTGGATTATTTCACTTTATTTTATACACATGGCAACTTTAGAAAAGCATTACAAATATCACTTTACCCAGGCCTTTTGAACATGAGACACTTCCCCAACTTCCTACCATACAAATTAACAATTTGATAACTTCCTGTCATGGGTTCTGTTTCTATGTGTGTATCACAAGCTCTTTGAGAACAAAAACTACATTCTCTACTTCCTGTATTACTGAAAAACCGAGTACAAGAATGCTAGGACACTCATAACCTGCTTTCCTATCATTAACCGCCACAGTACCCCCACGTAACAAAGAAAGTTCCCATTTTATGGAGGGTTAGATGAAAGATCTCTTTTATCCCAGCTTCTATAGGGCAGTTAGCATTCAACATGCACAAATCAGCAAATTAATACACCACATTAACAGAACCACACAATCATCTCACTTGGTGCAAAAAACATTTGAGGAAGTCCAACACCCACTGGGCATGGTGACACATACTTGTGAACCTAGCCCTAGGGAGGCAGAGGAAGGAGGATCACCACAAGTTTGAGGCCAGCTTGGGCTCCATGAGTTCAGGGCCAGCCTGCACTACAAAGCAAGACCCTGTCTAAAACAACAATAACAATAACAAAACAAAACACCCCCAAAACAAAAACAAACCAACACAAAGGTTCAATACCTATTCATGATGAAAAGAAAATCAAAATAGATGGTCTTTATCTCAACCTGATAAAAGCCATCTATGACAAACCTACAGCCAACATCATACACAGCACTGGCAAAAAAAACAAAAGATCAAATCAAACCCAAGGATGAATGCGAAGAATAAGAATAAGAATAGAAGAAAAAGAAATAACTTCAAGCAATTCATCTACCTTACCTTTGACAAAGGCATAAAAACACCTTCACTGGAAAAAAGATATAAATAAATGATGCTGGGGAAACCGGCTTTCCACAGGCTGGAAGTTGGGCCTAGACCCATGCCTCTCACCATGCACTAAATGAAAATCAAAACTGGTCAAAGATCTAAGTAGAAAAACATCTACTGGAAGATAGAATAAGCGAAACTCTAGATGACATACATGTAAGCAAAGACTTTATGAACAAAATCCGTATCGCACAGGAAATATCATAAAGAATCAACAACTGTGATCTCATCAAATTAAAAAGATTTTGCACACCAAAAGAAGCCACCAACAGAGTGAAGAGACAACACACAATGGGAAAAAAAATTACCAGCTACTCCTCAGGCAACAGACTAACATCTAAGATATATAGAGAATTGAAAGAAGCAGACTCCCATATTTAAAGACACAATAAAAAAGCAGCCATCGGGGCTGGAGAGATGGCTCAGTGGTCTAAAGCACCTACTTAGAACAAGCTTGGCAAGGCATCAGGGACCGTGGTTCAATCCCCCAGCACCACATGCCA
>NW_004524624.1:12179625-12180264 GCF_000260255.1 Octodon degus | reverse complement strand
AAAAAAAAATTAAAAAAAAAAAAAGCAGCCATCTGAAATGAATGGACACTCTTCAGATGAAGAAGCACCAAGAGCAAATAAATATCTTAAAAATGCTTAACGTCACTGGTCACTAGAGAAAGGCACCCTGAGATTCCACGTCACTCCAGAAAGAATGGCAATCACCAGGAAATCAACTGATATCAAACGTGAGAGAGGCTGTGAAGAAAAAGAAATCCTTCTATATCATTGGTAGGTGTGTAAACGGTTGCAAGCACTATGGAAGTTGGCATGGAGATTCCACAAAAAACTAAAACTAGAGGTTCTGTTTGACCCAGGTATTTCCTTTTAAGTATCTTCCCAAAATAATGAATATATGCATGTTATATGCATACCCACATTTATAGTGGCACAATTTATCGTATCTAAATCTTGGAAACAGACTATATGCCCATTGAAAGATGAATGGATAACCTGGGCATGGTGGCACATCCTGGTAATCCTAGCACTTGGGAGGCTGAGGCAGGAGGATAACTGAATTTGAGGCCAGCCTGGGCTACATAATGAGACCCTGTATCAAAAACAAAACAAAAAAAACTATAAACAAAACCTCAGATAAAAACAAGAAATCACACCACTAACACACTGGATATATATATA
>NW_004524624.1:12176990-12177805 GCF_000260255.1 Octodon degus | reverse complement strand
AATAAAACAAAAAAAAAAAAAAAAAAGAAATTTAAGAATTAACTGTTCCTTTCAATAGACCAGTAGCAATCAGAAATACAATTATTCAAGCTACCCTGTGTATTTACGTATTTTGTTTTTACATTCCTTTTTTTCTTTTCTCCTTTCCCTCATCCCAGTTGTTCCTTCCCTTTGAACAATTTCTTTCCCTTTCACAGTACCTATTGTACCTGTCAGATTTTTACTCTCTCACATTCTTATAATAGGGGGACAATATGATATTTATCTATTCAGGTCTGATTTACTTCACTTATGAGTATTGTCTCTAGTTCTATCCATTTACCTATGAAAGCCTTGAGCTTATCTTTTCTATAGCTGAGCAATAATCAATTGTATAAAAATACCACATCTGTTTTATCAATTCCTCAGTTGATGGCAATTTGGGCTGCTTTCAAGATTTAGCTATGACAAATTGCACTGCTATAAGCATAGGTGCACATTTATCACCGTGTTATGATGTTTTCAGTTTTTCTTGAAAAATACCCTGGAGGGGAATGACTGGGTTGAGTGGGACCTCCAATCCTAGTTTTTTGAGGAACTGACATACTGATTTCTGCAGTGGTTGCACCAGTCTACACTCCCATCAGACAGTGGAGAAGGCTTCCTTTTTCACCACAGGCTCTCCAGAATTTGTTATTGGTTGACTTTTTTTTTTTTTATAAGATTGTTTTATAATCACTGAAAGAATCATACACAAAAAGTGCAGGAAATATGTCAACACACTAAAGACCAAGGAATCCAACTGAGGGCTTGTATCCTAATATCCTATATGAGTC
>NW_004524624.1:12171616-12175055 GCF_000260255.1 Octodon degus | reverse complement strand
TTTCTTCCCTGTTTTCCACTTCAACTACTTCATCTTCAATATCAAAGTCATTGACAACATCGTCATTGTCAGGGGGCGGACCCAAGACATCTTCCAAGCTCTCCTCACGAGTTCCCATCATCATGATTTTAGTATTTGGTTTCAGTTTGAGAGCTCCAAGCTTAATATCATTTTCTGCAGGTTTGCCTTTCACTTTGAGTCCCAGTAATTTCTGGCGTTCTGGCAGCACTCCAGTAAGGGTCTTGAGAAACTGTTTGAGATCAAGCACAGTATCATCCTCCGAAAGCGTGGTCACTGAATATTCCTGTCCACCCCATTTTACAATGATTGGAAGAGCCATTTCTGAAGCATATGAAGTGGCAGCTTTCCTTCAGGAAAAGATTATCTGGAGCGTGGCGGAACCCGCTGCAGCGGACGCAGCCTCCGACCGCAGCGGAACCGAAATGGAACCTGTGTTGTCTTAATTTCCATCTCTCAAATGACCAATGATGTTGAACATTTTTTCATGTATTTATTTTTCATTTGTATTTCTTTATCTGAGAAGGTGCTCATTTTTGGATTGGGTCTTTGAATTTTGGACATCTGATTGTTTTTTTAATTCTTTTTATGTTCTAGATAGAAGTCCTTGTCTGAGGGACAGTAGTCTAAAATCTTTTCCCAATTTATGGGTTTTCTTTTTACTCTGTTGGTGATTCTTTCTGATGTGCAAAACTTTTATTTTTTAATTAGTTACAAATTTAATTATGAGAATCAAAGAGTGGTTATTGGTGGAACCAACCCACACTGACAGTTCTGAGGTGTGTACATGCTAACTTACAAATAAAGGTGACAAATATTGTTTATATTCCCATAACAATGTTTGAGATCTACACAAGGCTAAGAGAATAACAGTGAAATTACCAAATATTTAAACCAAAGATATAATTTCCAAATCATTTTTAGTGAGACAAAAAGTTGCATTCTAACTTTTTAAAATAAAACTTAAATCTTTTCTATCTGAGATCAAAGTAAATTTTCTGTTTCCTATCTAACCATCATTCTTAACACTGAGGTAAATCTGGATTCATGTATTTTGTCAAACTTTTCCAAAAAAATTTAAGCCTTGCTTTAAAGATTCTTGTGTCACACACATATATTTACATTTTTTTTCAAACACTAATGACAAGCTTATGTGGTTAATAGGTCTGTAATGGGACTGTGAAACTACTACTAACATGAAAACAAAAAGCTACATATCTGTACAAACTGTTCCTGCATGTGCAATATGAACTGGGTCATAGAATCTATGTACAAGCATGTATATTTGAATTCAAAGTGCCCTGAACTCAAGGCTGGCCTGGAACTTCTGGTGATTCTCCTACCTCAGGCTCCCAATTGCTGGGATTACAGGTGTGACCACCATGTCTAGCTAAGCTTATGAGAAAAAAACTCATTTTATTCTATTCTTTGAGGCAGGGGTTACAAAATGGTGATAGAAGACAAAGATACCATGTGTAAAAGTTCCAAAATCAAGCACTAACATTAATTGGCAAAAGCTGCAACTTAAATAAAAAACTAAATATGACTCAATCTTTATTGTAGCTATGCAGCTTTTTATTTTGTAGCCTGCATATTTTTACTGAGGTAACAACCTCTTTTCTTTTGTCCTTCACCTACTACAGACCAAAAAGCTGACAAAAACAAAAAATACCTCCATGGTTGCCTTTTTTCAAGGCCGTCTTTGGCAATGCTTCCAAATCATAGAAGGAAAAGAAGCTGCTGAGGGGACGTGGATGGTGTTTCTCCCTTCCCATTAGATGTGATGTATGGAAAACAATCTAAGACTATGAATAGAAAAAACAGTGAAGACATCAGTAATCTACCTTCAAGCGAAACAGAAAATGAAGTAGGGAGGCTGTTACTCCACTGGCCTGTCTTCTACATTACCTTCCGGTCAGCACAAAACTTCAGATTAGATCAAAATGTCCAACTCTGAAAAGGCAATGGCATAGGAGGGCCAACTAGAAAAGTGAATAAAAGATAATGAAGTACAGCAGTAGCTCTAGCTGTCAATGAGTTTCTTTGCTTTAGTATTGGCAACATCAATTTGATCTTTGCTGGTGTCAACCTTTTTTGTGCTTGCATGTGTTTGTCGATTTTGAGCTTCAATTTCATTGCCATTGTCCTTAGATTTCCCAGGATATGGCCCACTTGAGTCAGGTTCTCTTCCATCTCTTCTTCGCTAGCATCATTGGTTATCTGTTTAATATATCTGCTGCTGGCCACTTCAGTGGCTGGCTGCTGAGGGTGCCCATTTGTGACTCTGGCCAGTTGCTTGGATATCACATTGCTAGGTGAATTGTCTCCGCCTTCTTCCCATGTTGCCTTATAGGCCTTACTATACTCAAAGTTCTTCATCCTGTTACATGGACAGACACAAAGGCCACAGTACTTGTTGAGTTCTGTTAAAGTCTTGTCTGTCTCTCTCATGTGTTTGTTTGTCTGGTCCATGCCTTCTTCTATGTGGTCTAATTGTTCCCCTTGTTCACCTAGCCTGGTGATAGTCTGCATTCCTGCATCTTGAGACTAAATGGCTAAATCCATCATTTTCCTTGTACTCTCTAGAGACTCATAAGTAAGGTGGTTAGCCCTTAGCTGAATGTCTTCAGGTGACATATGAGCCATGATGGATCAAAATTCTACCAGGCACAGTGGTGGAAATGCAGATATTTGAGAAGTTTTGGCCACTCCTCTCTGGCCACTGCAGCTCAAACACTGGAGACTGGACCAGACCAAACTTTTTGATAAGATCCCAGTTGTTGATTCTTGGAAGTATTTCTCATGTAGTTTGGGTTTTGTTCATCAACTCTCTATCTACCCCTATGTCTTCAAGATTTCTACCTATTTTTGTCAGTGAGATAGCTCAGTGGACTAAGTGCCTGCTTAGGCAAGCACAGGGATTAGGGTTTGATCCTTGCTACCACATGCTGCCCTGACCCTACCTCTGGGAGTGCTGAGTCAACCACCTAGGCTGGGTGTGGTGGCACATGCCTATAATCCTAGCTCTGTGGAGGCTGAAAATAGGAGGATTACTTATGAGTCCAACCTGTGTAGTGAGACTTTGTACCAAATACATTAAAAAAAAAAAAAAAAAAAAAAAAGATTTCTACCTACTTTCTCTTCCACAAGATTTAGTGTTTCAGTTTTAATATTTAAATCTTTGATCCATTTTGACTGTAGTTTAGTGCGCAGTGAGACACATGGGTCTAATTTTAGCCTTCATCATGTGGAAAGCCAATTTTTCCAGCACCATTTACTTAAGAGTCTATCTTTCTTCCAGGGAACATGATTGGCCTCTTTGTCAAGGATAAGGTGGCTGAGTTTGTTTTTAGTTGTGTTTGCATTCTCTAATTTGTTTCATTGATCCTCAGATCTGGTTGTTTTTTTTTTTTTTTTTTTT
>NW_004524624.1:12163833-12170955 GCF_000260255.1 Octodon degus | reverse complement strand
TGAGCCATCTCCCCAGCCCCTATCCTTTTTATTTAATTTTACCTGTCCTTTTCATACATGCTTATGTAGATTTATTATGAAGAGATAGTGTTCATAGAGTAGTTTGTGAGGAATTATTTACCTAAACTGCATATATTTTTCATTTTTTCCACTCATTGTTTTTAAGATTATTCAAGTTGGCACATATGTAACTAATTTACTAGTTTTCATTGCTGTGTAACAGTAGTTGGCAAACCACTATTAGTAAACGTCTCCTGCCTGTGAATAAATTTAGCTATTTTTATACAGCTAAGAAAGTTTTTACATTTTGAGATTGTTTTCAGAATCTGCAACACAGACTTAAGTGCATCTACAAAAGCTAAAATGTTTATTTTCTGGTGGAAAAAGTTTGGTGAGCCCAGTTGTATAGAATTCCTAGGGCCGGGGAGATGGCTCAGTGGAATAAGTGCTTCCCTGGCAAGCATAAAGGCCTGAACTTAACCTTGGGTTCTGCAAAAAAAGAAAAAGAAAGAATTCCTTTATATTAATAGGTAACTCGCTATTCCCTTTTGATGAGTATTGACAATGCTCCCAATGGTTTGCTCTTACAAAGGGATTTTCTGGGAACATTTCATGTCCATATTTCTGTGCACAGAACAAGCAAGATTGCAGAGACAAGTGCTTTGTGTATGTGCAGTTTTACTGCCAAATTCCTCTCCTTTGTTGCCATAGAAATCCAGGCTCCTCACTAGTGGTAAATAAGAGATCTCAGTATTCTAAAAATTTATCTACATTTAATTTGATCAGATTTTCATTTGTTACCCACTTGATGGAGATCAATGTCTCCTTGCTGTTATTTCGTGGTGGGATTGGGTAGCTTTTCTTAAATTTACTGGCCATTCGGTATCTTTTTTCATAAATTGTCCTTTTAGTTCCTTTACCACTTCTTCCTACTAGGATTTATATTCTGAATTATAATTCCCTTTGGGGTACATATGTTACATGTTTCTTTTTCAGTTTATTGCTTATCTGTTTTAAACTTTATTTATGGTATTAATTCTTCTAAGAAAATTGTCCTTATCTTGAAACCGTATAGTCTCCTATATTACAATTTAAAAACTTTAAGCCTTTCTTTTTTTATGTAGATATGTAATCCATCTAAAATTTGCTTTAACAGCCACTGAATTTTTTATTTTCTACCTGCAGTGCCTAAATCCCAATTTTCTGTTTCTAACTAACTTATTATTTATTCATTCAATTAATATTTAATAAGCTTTTCCTATGTGCCCAGTACTACCCTTAGATGATAAAACAGTAGAGGGAAAAGGGGGAAAAAGTCTCTGGTGTCAAGGAGTGTATGTTCTAGTAAGAGATACACTGTAGAGTGTGGCAGATGTGCTACCTGCTGTCTATAAAAAAGTAACACAGAAGAGGGTAGGACAGCTGGGCGTGGTGACACACAGCTGCAACCCGAACACTGGAGAGGCTGAGGCAGTTCAGAGCATGAGGTCAAGGGCAGCCTGGGCTACCGGCTCAAAAAAAGAAGGTAGGACTGTGGGGGAAGCACAGTCAAGGATGCCCCCAGGGATGCGACACTTGTGCAGACCTGAAGCAATGGAGAGAGCCAGGAGGCAAACAGGTGGTGAAAAAGCTCCAGACAGACGGAAGAATGCATGCAGTGTCCACAGAAGGGAGCAAGCTGTGCATCTCCCTGCAAAGAAGCAGCAAGGAGGTGCCTGTGGCTCACTCACACGGAGCCAGGAGAGGGGATGGGGAGCTAGATCTTAGAGCCTTTGTTAGGATGTTTGCCTTTTAGTCAAATTGAGCTGGAGATATTTAAATAAACTGGAGAGTTCAGAGCAGGGGAAAACATCATCTGATTTACAATTTAAAGCATTTCCACCAGTTGCTGGGTTGGCAGTTGTCAGTGAAATTTTTGTCTTCTCACCTTTTCTTCCCATGGATGAGGGGCGCTGATCCACATTCTGTCTGAGCTAACTTGAAGCTCTTTATATCATACCTTGAAGGACTGGCCTTCCCTGAGGCAAGACTGTGGGTGCTTATCATTACAACCACAGCAGGATCTTCAGAATGACCTCCATTGTAACCTCTGGATGCTTCGATGGATGTCTGTGACTCTACTGATCTCTTCCAAGAGTTTTCTGTTCAAGAGGCTGCTAATAGACTAGAACATGAGCCATGTAGGTAGATATTAGGTGATTAGTTGAAGGAGAAAAAGCAGTGATGGCTTTTGCCTGGCATCTCTTGCAATGCCAACAGCTTGAACTTCTTGGGACCTTTTAGTGACAGTTTCCCTGTCAAGGAAATTCTCTGTGGTCAGTGTAGATCTTCCCTGCTGTTGGGCTTGTGGCTCCCAGAACTTCCCCTAGCGTCACTGTAGCACTCATTGTATGATAATCAAATTGATTGCAGGTAATTATTATCAGACTATAACCTCTAGGAGAGCAAGGATTGGGACTGTCTTGCTCAATTTTTTAAAATTCTGACTCCCATGTATAGTGTGTGTCACAGAAGGTACTCAGGAAGTATTTGGTGAGTGACAGAAAGAGTCTTGGATCCAGAGGTGTTGTGTGGGATTCTGGGCTCTTGGTTTTAGTCTTTTGGGAAAAGTATTCTACGCTGAACATTTTTATTGGAAGCATATTGTTGGGTGACTCTGTAAGAATTTTCCCAGCTGTCTAGTGTCCTCCTGGGTTTCCTCATTGGTTGAGTCATCCTTACGACAGGACTCGGGGGACTCCAGTAGTTGGATGCAGTGTCTGGAGCAGCCACTGCCGATGGCTGTGTAGGCGTGATCTACAGATGTGGGTTTGTCTTAATCTCTGTGCCAGGCTGCTGACAGTAAACAAGCTTTCCTCCTAGTAGCTGTTGACAGTTGCCTCCCACATCACACACCAGGGCCCTGCCCTGAGATAGCATGGCTCCCTCTCCATGGCTCTAATAATAACAATGCTATATTCTTATCAAGAGCTTGAGGGTTTCACTCAGACATTTATTCACTTGTTCTAGAATGGGAGTCGGAAAGAGCATAGAACCATAGAAAACCTTATTTGGACATTTATTTAATCATCTCTGCATTAGTTTGGGTCAGGATCAGGTTCTCTAATATTCCCTGCTTGTCCTGTGTGGAGGGAAGTGAGATGCTTCGGGCCATCTCCAGGGAGGAGACAGCTTCTCAGGAGCTAGAGCAAGAGGGCGGTGCGTGGGGCACAGCCAGTGCCTGGAATCTTGCACACCTCTGGAGATACCTGCGTGCCTTGCATAAGTTCCCATCTCTTGGGGCACACCTGGTAAGCTAGGTATGGGAGAAAGCCTGCAGGGAAATGCTGCTTGGGAGAGTGAAGAACTGGAGGTGGGAAGAAGGCTTGTTTACTTCCAAGGACCTCTGTTTCCTGTGCCTGGGGCCTGTGCAGGGTTGTTGTGTAACTGTGGTGCAGCCCTGTGGTACCCTTTCCAGGTGCTGCTGAGGTAAGGCCTGAGCACCCGAAGTGGGCGTGAGAAGCATTCGTCACCCACCTCTCTGTGCTGTGGGCCAGTCTAGGCTGCACACAGCCCACACAGACGTGTTGCTTACATTTTATGGCCACTGACAATGACTGCACTTTTTCCCAGTTCCTAAAAGAATATGGATCCTCTGAGAATCTCACCTGCAGCCTTCTGTGTCTGAGCCTGTGAATGACTAAAGGAGAAATGAGAAGCGGACAGTCAATGGCCCCTGACTCCTGTACCCATCAATTACGGGTTAGCCCTTGGTCAGGCTACTTTTCTCAACAGCCGTCTCACAGGAGGAGGCAGCTGGATCACAGGCCTTGGGGCCCAAGGATGCTCCACTTGCAAGGGAAAAAGGCTGCTCTGAGAGATCCCTGGGCACTATTTATTTCTCTCCCTTTTTGGGGGTTTGTGTTTGCTTTTTGGTTCCCTGTAATAGTCCATAATTTTCACTACAATTGAACAAGATTCCAAGTTGGGCTGATCACTCTGCCCAGAGAATTACAATTTCTACAAAGAAACGCACTCATAAGTCTCAGGAATTGTGCATTATCTTCACTCCCATCATGCAGCTTTTATATTCACATCCAGGAGGTCTGAGGGATGAGGCCAGCTAGCTATCACCTGAGCATCCTGCTCTGAAATAGACTCAAAGCTGTGCAGAGATTTTAGATTCATTTAAAACAGCAGCTTGACTGCCTCTTTCAGAAATTTGTCATATCCATCAACAGCCAGGTACTGTCAAGGATATTACTATTATGCTGTAGCTCTCTGTATAGAGAACAAATAATCCCTGAGTAATTGCAGGGAATGACTGTAATTCACGATGAATGTATTTTGATGGGGGGGAAAAACTTTAAAAATAGGTCAGGGTGAAAACAACAAAAGCCCGTGAGGATTTCTCTACAGGTAGGCCTGGGTAGTGCACGCAGTCTGCCACCCTGTTCTGCTTCCTTCTTTGCTGGCTATGACAGCTCAGGAAGGGGCCCGAGGCAGCTCTCCGACTCTTTTTCTGACATCTCTGTGGCATCTCCACGCACAAATCAGCCTACTAGCACCTGCACTTCTAATTTTAGTGGCTATTTTGCATTTTGTGTAGCATCCCAGGAAATATAATGAAGAATTTAGACAGCAGAGAAGTCAGGCTGTTTGCTTTCTGATACAATGGCAAGGATCTGCATTGGATGGCTGAAGGCTGATGACAATCAGGACAGCAGAGAACAGGATGGTTGCATGCTCATCTGCGTCAAAGAACAGTTTCTTTTTGGGGTCACAGAGCTAGGACCTTTCTGATCTTTTCCATCTCTGCTGATAGCTGATTATGCAGGGTTGACTGTTGATCAACCAAGCTGGGTTAAGAAATACTGACAGGATCAGTAAAGCACACTTCTGGAAGGGTCTGGGTGGGTTGCAGAGTTGTGCGCTCAGGTCCTGCATGTGGCCCCCGGCCCCTTCCTCTCTGGCACTGTTTCAGTTCTCTGCTCCCCAGCTGCCATGGATCAAGAAATTTTGGTCCACTGCATCCTTCTGCCATGATGTTTCTGCGTTGGGCCCAGGCACTACGGCCTGGATCCCCTGAAATAATGAACTAAATTAGAACTCTCCTCTGAAGTTGTGTGTGTCAGGTACTGTGTCCCTGTGATGGAAAACATTAATACAGTTTCCTAAGCCTTATTATGAAATCTGAGTGGAAGCTCTCTGATCCCAAAACTAGCAGTGAAACTAGAATCACGTGGATAATGCCGAGATCTGTCACCAGTGGTAATAGCCAGGCCTCTTTGGACCACTACAGCAGCAGACTGAGTGCCTGGATGGCCGAGCAATTCCCTTCTCTAGCAGGGCTCAGAGGGATTCTCTTCTCAAATGAAAGGTCAACACTTCTGCGTCTTTCAGTGTGTATGTTTGGGTGTGGATGTGTCCTGTTGATCTCAAGGTACTTTTCTTGTGCAGAGTACTTGGTTTCTTTTTAACTGGGCTAATCTTTTCTGAACCATACCTCTGGGCCCAACTTTGCATGTGATTCCTTCTAGGCCAAACTGTAAGTGTTCAAAATTTTCTCCTCTGCTTTTTGTCCTCAGTTTTTTACAATAAATTTGACTGACAGCAGCCATCAGTACCCATGCCACAGCTTCAATGTTGGCTTGCCTTGAAATTTTCACTATCAGATCAGTTAGTCCATTGCCCTTAATCTTGGTCTCCTACAGAGTCTCAGGACATGGCAAAATGAAAACAAATTTTTTGCCAGAGTGTAACATATCTGTTTCTAGTCCAATTGAGCCCTTGTTTCCAACTGAAACCTGACTTGGCCTTTACTGTTTTCATTCCTATCAACATTCTGGTCCATTGAGTCACTCATTAATGGGTGATTACAACATTCCAGGGCTTTCTAGTCACTTCTCCAAACTTTTCTAGAAGCCTTCCACAAATCAGTTCAAAGGGTTCTAAGACACATGTTCTAGTATAGTTATAGTGACAGTGTCACTCTTGGAGCCTCAGAAGAGATCTTAACTTGGACTTTTGAAAAATTCTAACCTGTTTTTAAACTCTCATTACTATTTCTTTCTCAATAAAATTAATAAATAATAATAAAAGAGAAAAGAAAAAAAAAAAAAAAAGAAAAGAAAAATTCTGCACTGGGGATATAGCTCAGCGGCACAGTGCCTGCCTGGCATGCACAAGTTCCTGAGTTCTATTCCCAGTACAAAAAAGAAAAATGCTAAAACTGTTGGAGATGGAATTAGTATATTTCTGGTTATGTATAGGATAGTTGTATTGTGTTATGTGCAGTTATGACCGTGTGTTTATTTAAAGATTAAGTATGGCTTAAGGAGATGTATCTGGTTGTCAAATTGACAAGGGATGGGTGGTGACCATTAAGCATGATATCTCCATTTGACTGAATTAAAAAATGCCCAGGGGATTTGTAAGGCACACTTCTGAGTGTGTTTGGGTGGGCCATGGAGATCTGACAGTGGATACTGTGTGGCCCCAGTCCTCCCTCTCTGCCACAGTTCCCTTGCTTTGCTTCTCAGCCTTGAACCAAGCATCTTTGTTTCATTATACCATCCTGCATGTTTGTCTTTTGGATCCTGCTGATTATGGACTGAATCTCCTGAAATCATGAGCAAAGTTAAAACTCTTCTCCTTTAAGTTGTGGCTGTTGGATACTTTGTGCCAAAAGATGAGAAAGCTGACTAATACTCATGGAATCAGAATTCATTACACTTATCCCCTGCTTGGTGAAATTCAACAGGGCATAGATAATTGACAATGTTGAGAGTAAGTGTGTGTGTGTGTGTGTGTGTGTGTGTGTGTACACATACACAAGCTTGTTGGGGGCAGGGAAGATTGTTCACACATAATCCTGAAATCAACTCAATAACATGTCCAGACTAGAAGCTGCATAAGTCTACATTACGAACTAGGTGGAAGACCTTCTATCATGTGGAATGGTTCCTTAGGTAACTTTTTTTTGTTTTTGACATCAGTTATTTTTATTTTAAAATAAAAGAAATAGAAACAATGGTACAAAATCTCAAAATAAGATTTTAGGAGAGTAAAAATGGTTAGTACATTGTGTATTGTTACTGCCAAAGTAGTTTCTCATATTACAAGATATAGGCAAGAAATAAT
>NW_004524624.1:12153174-12162068 GCF_000260255.1 Octodon degus | reverse complement strand
AGGATCCCTGGCCCTCGGTTGTCTCACTCACTCGCCAGGCCTGCGCTCTGGGTCTGTTCAGGACCCGGCGGCCCCGGTCATCTCACTCACTCTCCACCAGGCCTGCACTCTGGGTCTGTTCAGGATCCCGCGGCCCCGGGTCATCTCACTCATTCGCTGGGCCTGAACTCTCTCCTTAGGTAACTTTTTAAGGATGACCAAAACTTTGGGAACAGACTAAATCTGTGCCACTCAAAATGCAGCAGCAGTAGCATTCTTCGGGCGCTTGTTGAAATTCAGTCTTCTTGGGTGGCATTACTACAGATTTCAGTTGTGAAACAGAACAAAACAGAGCTACTTACATTGTGAAATATAACACAGAGACAAGTACATGCATAAGTTATATAAGAAGAACCCTACAGAATCAGATGCATTATAATAAAGGGAACTCGGTGTCATTTACACTCTGGTCAAGGATTTAAAACATTGCCAGTATCCCAGGAGATCCTATTCCAGTGGAATTCAACCTCTAGAAAGTAGTCACTTTCCTGATTTCCATGGAGTTAATTCCTTTTGTTTCTTTAGATTCTTACCATCTCAAAATGCATTCCTACATAGCATAACAGTTTTGCTTCTTTTTGGTCCTTATTCTAAATGGAATCGCCAAGTGCATACTTCTTCGTGTCTGGTTTCTTTTGTTCAATATTTTGTCTGTGAGCTTTCAATAGGTTTTCAGCATAGCAGATTTTGCCCTTTTTAGAGCTACCCATGCCCTCATTGTTTGGATCCATAGCAACACTGCAGAGAAGTATGGAGTTTCCTATAAAATTGCAGCAAATTAAAGTTCATTTGATCAAGAGGACTTCACTGTGTTCTTGAGCCAGCTGTTTCCCCCAGGATGGTGCTTAGTCAGGACTGGGAATCAGGCTCCTCAGACCTGGCAGTGTCTTCTCGGGTGGGAGAGTGGTCAGAAGGCCCTTCCAGAAGGGATGTTTGTTGAAGGAAATGTGCAGAGTTCTGAGCTCCCAGAGCCCTTCAAATTCAGCATTCCACTAGTGTGCAGCCTTGAGTCAGGTCTGGGATAAGCTGAGAGTCTTTCCCAACAGCATATCTTTCTGATGCTAGCTTCATTACAGTTTTCTGTTACATCACACAAACAACAGCTATACCCAAAGCAGAGTGTCACAAACTATAGAAGAGTTAGACATCTCAGAAACAGTTACTGTTAGTCTTTCCCTTAGTTTTTTCTTCCCCTTTGAGTCAGACCAACCTGGGTTCTGGCCCTGGTTCTGTTGCATGCTAGCTATGTGATTATAAGCTCACCCTCATCTTAAAAATGGAAATTCTAACAATAGAACATACCTCATGAAGCTATTTTGATGATTCATTAAGAAATGCTTGGCGAACACTTAGCATAACATCTGACTAATAACAGTAAGTAGATGCTTCAGTGTTGCCAAGTCCTGTAATGCTGCATGATTGATTTTGTTATCATCAATATATATGAAGGAAACTGAGGTTCAGAGAGGTTAAGAAACTTACCCAAGATCCTCTGGCTATTATGTCATAATTTAACACTCTTAACCATCCTGTTGTATAGCTCTATGAGTATTTTTATCATACTTTATATCTAGAATTTGGTATTTTTTCCAGGTGCTTTAAACAATTTATTTAACTGAAATGGACTTACATTTGTTTCTGAAGTGACTTCCATTTATTTTGATACATCTTTTCCCCATGGTGATTTACAGGATCTTCAAGCCAATCTAAATATTTTATAAATATTTGAATATTTGGGTATACACCTGCACAATACCTCAGCATTATCTTTCAGCAAGAAAAACACTGAAAATTAAAGACTAGACACAATTACTAGGTACAGTGAAAATCTGCTGCAAATATTCCTGAGGTAAGAAGGCACCACATACCTGTACAACTAAGAAAACCACCCTTATAACAGGATGATTTTATTGTTATGTAGGACCTAGAACACTTCAGCTGCCAATTAGGCAGAGCAACATCCTCAGTTTATGCCATGAATTAATAGGGACTAAGTTCCAACAACTCAGGTTCCTTCCCATTGGTCCTCACAAAGTGTCCTTCTTTGGGAGGGGCAGGCTGGCACTTCAGATGAACCCAGGTACCTTTCTCTTTGGCTTCCTTCTTTTTCTGATCATTTTCCTTGACACGTTTTAGGAAGCTATCCCTACTTTTTGAGTGTAATATGCTCAATACACACATTAATCCTCTTGGCAAGTATCTTGCCCTTAACTTGCTTATTTACAACAACATCAACAGGATGCTGGGTAACATTGCAGACTCTTCCCTTTTTGCCATGGTGACATTTGTGAGGCATTCCTTTTTACACAGTACCCATTCCCTTGATGTCTGCAATGTCACCCTTTTTGTAGATTCGCGTGTATGTGGCCAAAGGAACAACCCTATGTTTTTAAAAAGGCCTGGAGAACACACACTGGGTCGCCCTCCCTTACCCTTTGTGTTAGTCATTTTGGCAAATTACTGGAAGATGGCAGTTCTGGCTGAAGGCTAGGCTTTGGTATTTTTCATGTGCTTGCCCTATTGTCTGTCTCTCCCTCATAAGGCTTCTAGCATAGCCAGGGTCCTATCAGCTGCTGTGACTTCAGATCAGCCTGATGGAGCTGTTAGAAATAAGTCTATTTTTGAAACATAGGGATGACACATCTCCTCATCATGGGACCTTCTTTTGGGTTGTCCTTTTCAGTAGGCACTGGTGGTCATGACAGTAGCAAGGTACCCAGAGAGTCTTAGCTTACTTTGTCACAAAACACTTTCTGATGCGATTTCAGGGACAAAGAGGCCCAGCATGGTAGTGCCTCTCACATGCTAGTTTAGTTGTTCAGGCCTAAGCACATTCAGAAGTGGTTGAATGTATATGTTTTTTGTTTTGGGTTTTGTTTTTTTTATCTTTTGGAAGCAGTCTTACTATGTAGTTCAGGCTGGCCTTGAGCTCACTTTATAGCTAGCTCAGGCTGGCCTCAAACTTGCTATGATCCTTTTGCCTCAGCTTCCTGAGTGTTGGGATTCCAGGTGTACACCACCATGCCCGGGTCTAATATAGTATTTTAGAGAGGGGTGCTGTCCCAAAACATTCCCAGGTGTGGGAATGGCCTGCGGTCAGCACCAGGCTGTCAGGCACCAAGTTCCTTGGCCTTCCCATCCCAGGCTGGTCTGTTATGGTCCTCAATCCTTTTGGACCAGGAATTACCTCTCCCTCACCTTCCCCTAAGGGTGGTAAGTTCTCCTACCATAGCAGTCATTAGGGAGATGGAGGAAAACCGGGCTGATGCACCAGTTTATCTGTGTTGGGATGCCTGAGTCCTGCAGGGCAAGGGGCAGAAGTCACTGCGTAGTATCCATAAGACTGTAATATGATATTGTTCAGCTGGAACAAGGCCCACTGCAGCATCTGCTCCCTGCCAGAGCACCCCAAGATGGACTGACAGATACTTTCTGGAGGAAGACTGAGCAGCCAGGGGTGCCACTGCCTGGCCTGAGATTTTACTTTTTTCTCTGTGAATATTGCTGCAGCTTGAGTTCAATCACCCTGGCCCAGGGATGCCTGTGACTACAGAAACTGCTGGACTAGGGACCCTGAGGGGTCTTCTGTAGGTAGTTTCTTTCCTGTAGGCTTCCCCTGATGAAGAAGAGAAAAGAAGGAGAAGGTTCTTTCTGCGGCGGGCCTTTTTTTTTTCCCCTAGGGAGAGCACAGGACATGGCTTTTCTCTCAGGTCCCAGGCTCCTCCTCCTTACACCAGCCTTGGTGTCTCATCTGGGCCCTGGAGTCGCAGTATGGCCAGGGCCTGCTCTCTGAGCCATTGCTGAGCTCCTGGCTGCCTCTGTTCAGATGACATGTTTCTTGGTTCTCATGTGTCCAGTGATCAATTTCCCCATCTTTGCAGTTGCCAGATTTTTGCCACTTCTTTTTGCTTGCAGTTTTTTTTTTTTTCTCCACAACATTCACTTGAAAATTAACAGAAGAAAGAAAACCAGAGTCATGAGCACCTCTGATTAATTCTGTGGCAGAGAATTTTGATTCTATCATCAAATGAGAGTTGAGGATTATCTGTTATTCATTCTGTTGTAGAAGCGCAGGCTTTCCCCTGGACCTCCAGGCTTTATCCGTTTGGAAATCTCTTTCATAACAACAGCACCAGCAGCAAGGCCAGGCTGGGAGCCAGTGACAGCTTGGATGCTGCAAACTGCAGGGTCAGGTTCCGGAGCGCCTCTGGGAGCCGCTGCAGATGCAGGCAAGGTAGCCTGGCTCCTCGTTTGCTGCAGGGACTTTGCCTGGGTAAATGCTGCTCTATATAAAGCTCAGAGGTCAATTTGAGGTTTCTTATTCCTTTTGGCCATGCTTAGATTTAGAATACTAGTGTAGAAAGTGCAGCTTTTCTAAAACCAGTAGTGTTGAAGTGGCTGGGAGCCTGGATGCTTCACCCCAGTCTGGGGTCAAATCTTGCTTAATCACAACTTGACTTTGGCTCTGTGACCCCAGATTTCCTCATTCATAGAATGAGGATTTTATTGTCTACCAGCCAGGGTTGCTATGGGAGGTAAGTGAGGCAACATATACAAGCATTTAACAAATAACAAGCATTCTGTAAACGATGTCTTGTGAGTGTTCTTTGCTACCTTTGGCATCATTATCATCACAGCCCAATACGCGCAAGTGGCTAAGCTGGGCCGGGAATAGCCCTAAGCGGATGGACCCCAAGGGAGCCTCTCGGTGCCTCTGAGCCCCTTGCAATGCCAAAGCACGCTCTTTGCCATTTCAGTAGCATTTCACTGGAAGCCGTGCCCTAGCATCTGCTCCTTTTGAGCATCACCATTGGAGCGGGGTCCCCAGAGACTCATTACATTCAGCTGCTTCTGGTAGTCAAAGCAGGTTTGAGAGCTGTGTGCATCCACAGCAGCAGATTTTCTTAATGCTGAGTCATACTGCAGGGCCTGCGGGCAGAGCCAGCCACCAAGGCGAAAGGCAGGCAGCAGTCAGGGGGCTCTGTGGCCAGGCCGCACAGAATGTCCTTTGAGGGATGGTAGTGACTGTTTGCTGTGTCAGGATGAAGGAAGGAGGGGGTGAGTGACAACATTCATTAAACACTTACCATCTACCCTGTCCCCTATAATCAGCTTTGATTGTGTTGAGCCCTCCCCAGGCTGCCCAATGGAGGCTGCCTTCTTGTAATCCCAGACACCCTCCTTAGTGGTGCCTTGAGACGAGCCTATCTCTCTGTGAAAGATGGAAGGTAGCTGTGGAAGAGACAGCCATTTTCTTGTTCTCAGTGTGATCTAATCCTGCCTCTGCTCCCCGTTAGCTCTGTTAATACCACCGTCTATTTGGGCCTAGGACAAAAGGAGCCTCTGCAAAACACTTCTTCTCTTACATTATCCCTGGACTCGTTTTGTTTTATAATCTTGGAAGGGTGGTTTAAAGCCAAGTGTTCCCCTCTCCCCTTTTCCAATGTTCTCTCATAAATTAATGGAAAATAATTCAGGAAGACAAAATTTTAGAAAATAAAAGGCGGCTTTGCAGCTAGCAAATGTTCTTGGTGAGCAGGAAAGTGAGTAAAAAGACAGTTGAGTTTTTTGAATGTTTGTATCTTTCCTGATTTGAAATTGGTTTTTAATTTTATTTCTGAAGTGAACATCTTTGGCATTTATTTAAAGAATTAAACATATGAAAGTTTCCAAATGGATGTCTATGCCTCCTAAGATAGATCAGCACTGGTCCGCATTATTGATATATAATCAGGAAGTGCTGTTCGGGAACATTTGTTTTCTTCATCAGCAAGAATTCTTTGAGCCTTTATTGGTTCTACTGTGTCACAAGGTTTTTCTGAGTGTTCTGTTTTGATACCAGTGTAACCTTGGGAAAATATCTACCATCATAAGAAAATGAGCAGTAAGAAGAGACTCCAGAGGTCACCTCCCCTGTGACTCTGCTTCTTTTACAAGCACGAGTGGACTTTCTACCGAGGAGAAAGGCTCTCTGAAACCCAGATCGCAGGCACTAC
The DNA here is from genome assembly GCF_000260255.1 of Octodon degus. Classification (NCBI taxonomy): domain Eukaryota; kingdom Metazoa; phylum Chordata; class Mammalia; order Rodentia; family Octodontidae; genus Octodon; species Octodon degus. The sequence continues at coordinate 12,156,033 of NW_004524624.1, read as the reverse complement.
TTAACATCCCTCCCTTAGGCTTTTTCTTACCACTTATGAGTAGTAATGACAGACACACAATTGGAAATAAAGACTACACCCCAGAGTCTAAGGGCATTTGGGGTGCCTGTTTATCTTCCTCTTTCATTGGCTAAGTGAGCCTTATTTTCAGATACTGAGAGGCTCTGTGCTCTCCACCTTGAGATCCTGCGTGCATCCGGTGCTCAGCACAGCCTCCCTCTAAGTCTTTAGTTGTGTGTTGCTTTTTCTGGATAAACCCTGGTGCACAGTAAAAGCCTCCCACTCCTGCACATAACCTATAAAAATTACCCTCCTGCTCAAATTCTTCCTTTCTGAAAGATGCTTCAGCAAAATGGTTAGGGAACAGCAAGTGAATATTTGTGATATTCTCAGAGGACAGAAATTCCAGGAATAAAAATTCCTACCAAGCTGAGTTGTCGTTTTCCTGTTCAAGGACCACCTCGTTACATAATACCAGAATGTTGGTTGGTCTCTACAGAGGAAGAAATGTGAGCTATTTGCTTTTGTAAGCCCAATGAATACCAGAAATGATCAGTAGAGCAGAGACGGTGTTTGAGTCACCCTGCGCAGTCTATTATCAGTGTTGACATTTTCTTAACTCTGCATCTATTATTGAAGGTCTCAAGCTGTTTGGTGACTTTCTCCCATGCAGGCTGCATTTGCTGGGCTTTTCATTATGGTTGAGATACTAGGCATTTAGTACATTTTTAATGGAATTTAACATGTCTTTAATATACAGTTTTTTTCTTGATTTCAGGAGCTCATTATTTATGAATCTTGAGGGGTTATGACTAAAACACTTTTTAAAGTATTTAAATATAATAGCTCAACCCATAGTTATAAGAAATTTCACAACCACAGAATTGATTTTTTTTTTAATTTTTAGGGAAGGGTCTACAGGGTGTTCAGGGTCTCACTACTAGATTGGACTCATAGTGATCCGCCTGTTTACAGCCTCCCAAGAGCTGGGATTACAGGCGGGCACCACCAAGCCCAGTCTCAATTGCCCTCTCAGCATTCCCCCGGGGACGGGGCAGCATGGCAGGCTTAGGGATGGGACCCCAGGCCCCTGCACCTGCTTGCAGGCACTTTAATCTTCTGAGCTATTTGGCCCACCCAAAGTCAGGCTTCCTTTTTCTTTTTTTTTTTTTTCCTTTTTGAAGTACTGGGCATCGAACTCAGGACCTTGCACTTCCAAGGCAGGTGCTTAAGCTGCTGAACTATATCCATGGTCCCAGAATTGATTATTGAGGAATATAACTATCTAAGTTCCTATAAAGCCTCTATCCTCTTTGTCTTCTGGGATTCAAGTCATAGAAGTTTGTCCACTACTTATTTCTTTGAAGGATACAGGGCGATATGAGAAGAGATGAGGCAAGGATAGAGAAAGTTCAAATGGTTCGTTATGTGTAAATCCAATGAATTAGCAACTTCATCTCTAAGTCTAGTGTGGTCAGCCTCTCCCTACTCCACTGTAGCTGCTCTTACTTGTTTTCCCCTCAAACTGCTGTTAATAAGAAAAACCAAAACCACCCACTCATGGCTCCCAAGGGGCTTCCTACTTAGTTCTTCTCAATACACCTTTCACCCCACAGGAATTCCCAGCCCGCCATCCACCGGGAAGGCCCTTGCTCTGCTCCCTCTACATGCTGTGCCCGCCAGGAGACACGCTGTGGTGACTAAGTAGTTCTCTCTAGCTTAGAACTTGAGCACGACCGCAATGGGCTGATTTTAGAAAAGACTTAATCATCACTATATCTATATTGAAGCAAATTTAGCATGATAAAAACAGTATGTTTTAAATTCAAGCCCCGTCTTAGGTTAGCTGAGGGCACAATGAGTTTGTCCAGAAACTAGTATGTATTTGCCTCCACCAGTACAGCCTCTCCTGAGTCATGCAGAGTTTCACAATCTCTGTGATTATAGTTGACTAACAGCGAAAAACTCTATCTTGGGATCCCTGTTGGTCCGGGGAGTGGCACAGACATTCTTGATGCTAACAGCTATGAAGGTCCTGAATACCCAGAGAATCCTCTGTCACCCAGCGCCTGACTGACATCTCTGTCACTTTTGTATTTGCTTAGCCTGAAGTGTGTGACATTGTTCTATAAATACCAGCCTTGTTGCTCACATAAGAGCTGCCTTGGATTCTTGGCCCCCACCAAATCCCCCAGATGCACAAGGCAGGCGACCCATCCTGGCTGTGAAAGGGAGCAGGGGCTTGGCTGGGTGTGGGCAGGGCCTAGCGCTGCCATCTCCTGCACTGTTTCCACAAATGTAACCAGAGGACTTCGGGGAATCAAAAATGAATCAGAGTCAGCTCCAGCTCTCAGGAGTATGCAGTGTAGTACAATAGAAGAGATGTGCATAGGTAATTATAACGTGAGAAAGAAAGAAAAGCCATGGGAAAGGAGGGAGAGGAGAAGGGGAGGAGGAGGAGGAGGAGGAGGAGGGTGGGGGAGCTCCCCTCCAAATGGGGAATCCTGAAAGTCTTCTGAGAGGATGTGCTTTTGAGGAGCAGAGGCTGAAGATTATGGGAAAATGGGTGAGCTATTTAGAAAATCATTGCTTTGAATTCCTTAGCTTTAAGGGCTGGCCAAATAGTTAAGTGGATTAAAGTGCCTGCAAGCAGGTACAGGGGCCAGGGGTTCTATCCCCAGGCCTGTTGTTCCGACCCTTCCCCCGGGTGCACTGAGATGCCAATTGAGACTGGGCATAGTGGAGCATGCCTGTAATCCCAGCTCTTGGGAGGCTGTAAACAGGCAGATCACTGCGACTCCAATCTAGTAGCAAGACCCTGAACACCCTGTAGACCCTTCCCTAAAATACAAAGGAAAA
>NW_004524624.1:12142954-12151589 GCF_000260255.1 Octodon degus | reverse complement strand
CTAGAGGAAAGAGTAATAAACTTTCACATCTCTTTATGTTCTTTTTATTTTTTATAGAGATGTTAATGTTAAGCTGTATGAACATAGGTTCTATAGTGAGTGAAGCTTTTGTGAAATTTGAATATGCTGATGAAAGACATAGTCTTTTCAGTCACTTAGGTCTTATTAAATGAAAATTCTACTTAACAATAAAAATTTGAGCAGATGTACAATTAGTTTATTTATTCATATATAATAATTCTAGTTAATTGTTACTGTGCTCCAGCATATTCACAAGGTTGGTTTATGTCACATGTCGAGGACAAAAACAAAGCTTATTTTTTCATCACTTTATAGTTAGTACTTCTGTACCTAACACATTCCTTGGCCTGTGTAGTGTAGCAGAAATGTGTATTTATTCAGTGAGTGTGGTTCATCAATTGTTAGAAAGACATCAAAGTTCTAAATTCCACTCAATTTTGTATATGTATAAGGATAAACAGTGAACTATTTTGTCTCTTTTTTTGGTACTGAAAATCAAGCCCAGGACCTTGTGCTTGCCAGGCAGGCGCTGTGCCACTGAGTTTATCCTGACCCTGCGATTTTTTATTTAGTGAAGACAAGGTATATTGTTTTAAAATACTCAGCTATTGTTTTAATAATAAATTCTATTTTCACAAAAGCTTAATAATATTTTACAACTTTCCTGAGAAGCTATTATAAGAAATATCATTAAAATTATTACTACGCTTGATAATATATTCTCTGTTTTGAACAAGTTAGAACAGCATTGATTTTTCATGTATATTTTTTTGAGAGAGAGATTCAAAAAGTAATATTATTCACATGAAATTCAGAGAGCATAGAAATATACAGAGCAAAAGAATGATACCTTTATCCCTAAGGATAATCCTTCTTAACAACTTGGGCTGTTTGTCTTCAGATGTTTTTCTATATATGTGCCAATGTATACACGCATGCATATTCAACATGTGCTAATTATTATTGTGTGAAAATGAAGTCCTATGGAAAATATCATTTTGAAACATGTTTTTGTTCTCTCAAAAACAAGATGTTAGCTGGGTGTGGTGGCTCAGGCCTGTATTTCAGCACTCTGGGAGGCTGAGGTAAGAGGATCACAAGTTCCAGACCATCCTAGGAAACTTAGCGATCCTGGCAGGACCTCTCTCTCCAAAAAGGGGGGAAAGGCTGAGGTTGAAGCTTAATGCCAAGGCCCTGGGTTCTAGCCCCAGCACCACTAAAAAACGTTTCTATTCCAATACTCAGTGATCCACTTTGTTATTTTAATGACTGAATAGTATCTATTACATGAATACAATCATTTATTCACACACACGATTCTCTTGGCCAACATGCAGTTTTCAGTTATATTTTAAAATGCTTTAAATGCCAGTGACAAGCAGCTACTTAAAAATTGCTAAGAATGCTCTTAGGAAAGAGAGAAAGATGGAGAGGGGTGTGGGGGTGGGGGAGGAAAAGAAAGAAAAAATGAGCAAATTTTTCTTTAAGCAGTGATGGACCTTGGTGCATCCTGAGAATTTCTAGCCAGCACGTTGCAGACAATCTGGGATAGCTGATGCAATGACAGTGCAACTCACGTGGCAGTGAGGTAAGTATATAAAATTGTAAACTAACTCTTTGATTACAATACATGGCATATCTGTTGCAGAGAGTGCTCATGTTGGAGCTCTGTAGAGTTCTCCGGTTTGGAGCTGAAGCACCTTTGGGATCTCCTGGACCGCCAAACAAACAGCCGAGAGGGCTGAAGCTTCCCTGTCCCTGTACTCTGGATCATTCAGAGGTATCAGTTCTGCAATATTTTAATTCTTCACGCCTGCAGAAATAGTTATGCAGCAAGGCTAGTATGTCAAGATCCGATGACATCGATGGGTTCCAGGCAGGACCAACATTTCGGTTCTGTGATTTGGACCAGGCCTCGCAGCTCTACCAGCTTGATCAGAAAGGAAGTGGGGGGATTGGGAAGTACCTACCCTGGTCAGATGCTTGTGTTCAACTAGGAGAAACCAGACAACTGCGACCCCAATCCACAGTAAAACTGTGACTGTCTGGTTGGGTCAGTCCAAGCCAAGTTCTCGCCAATTAACCCTTTTCCAAACAAGTAATAAAAGCAGGAAGTGCACTGGTGCTTGGGCACCTTCTGAACACCATTTGTTTTGTTGATCTTGGATTCCTTTGCAGGAAATGTTCTAATATGAATGTGTTTCATCAGTTTAGAGTAGCACATTAGAAGAACAAATGTTCAGATAAACTTCCGAAAAGTTTTTTTAAAGTAAATCAGTGTATCACTAGATATGAATACAATGTAAGTTCACGATCATATTAGATGACCCACAGTGTGGGGAGCAATGATGATATTGGAGAGAGCAGTAATAAGAATGATAATGACCAGCTTGCACAATCCTTTGTGCTGGAACTGTAAGCACTTCACTTGAGTTACCACGTTTAAACCTCACTGAGACCCTGCGAATACACAAGAGGTGCTGTTACTTTCATTTTACTGTTGAGGAAACCGAGACATGGAAAAGTTGATCTACTGGCCAATGTCTTGTACCTAATAAATGGTACAACAGTGACTCAGACCAAGGGAGTCAGTCCTTGGAGCACATGCTTTTCGCCACTATTATGTCTAAGAAATCTAAAACTTCCAAGTTACTGTCTCACCAACCGAGGAGCAGTAAGCACCCCCAGAGCTCTGATCACGGTCTTAAGATCACATTTCCCAACAGAAGGATCCAGGCTACTTGGAGAAATGATTACCTCAGGGTCTGGGGCAGAAGTAAAATGAGCAAATTATGGTATATTGCCTTAAAGATAGTGAGAAAGCTATTAAAGAATAGTAGGGTCATTCTGAAAAGACTCAGGAGCCAACCTGAAGCTCCCAGTGGGCACAGATGTGATAGTTAAACATCAATGGGGATAACAGGTAGCACATCAGATATGTTTGCATCTATGGGTTCATAATGATGCTCAAAACTTGTTCGTGTCTACAAGGTCATTGGGGAGTAATTCATTATTGAATTGAAAACTAATCAATGCTCCCATTTTTTCTGCCTTCCCTGTGTGAACTGTACATGAAAAAAAAAACAACCAAAAAATCTTCTTTATAGAAATAAACCAGTTGATAAATGACAAAAAGAATGATAGGTTGAGTATCTTTAATTTGAAAGACCAGACCTGTTTCCATTTCAGATCTTTTCAGATTTTAAAATATTTGCATACAGGGCTGGCCAAATAGCTCAGCAGATTAAAGCACCTGCTAAAGCGCCTACTTAAGCAGACACAGTGGCCAGGGTTCGATCCCCAGTGTGCCATGCCAGTCCTGCCTGTGGGGTGTACTGAGACAGCAATTGAGACTGGGCGTGGTGGGGTGCGCCTATAATCCCAGCTCTTGGGAGGCTGAACACAGGCGGATCACTATGAGTCCAATCTATGTACTGAGACCCTGTAGACCCTGTACTAAAATACAAAGCAAAACAAGAAATAAAATATTTGTATATCTATCTATATCTACATCTGTATCTATCCATCTAAATAGCTACATAATGAGATATGAGATATTTTGAGGATGGGGGCCAGGTTTAAACATAAAATTCACTTATTTTTTCATATACACTTAATAGACAGAGCCTGAAAGTAATTTTATACAATACTTTTACTGTGCTACTGTTTTGACTATAGAGCAAAAAGCTGGGCATGCTTGGGCACACCTCAAATCCCAGCACTCAGGAAAGATTTGCTGAGGCGGGAGGATCGCTGCAAATTTGAGGCCCGTTTAGGCTCCACAGTGAGTTCAAGAACAGCCTAAACTACACAGAGAGATCCTATCTAAAAAGAAAGAGAGAAAAAAAGATTTAAAAGACATACTAGCCAATTGCAATGTGTGAGTCCTAATGGTAAACTAATGTGTTTCGTTCATTATTACTATTATTAATTATTTGTATTATTTACTATAAGGGAATGAATACCTAGGGCCTCATATAGTGGGCTGTAGTATTGCGTGATAGACTCAGCCCTTTTTATTTTATTTTGATATAGGATCTCACTAAGTTGTCCAGCCTGGCCACATAATTATGATCCTCCTGCTTCAGCTTTCAAAATAGCTACAACTCTGGACGTACACTACCACACCCAGATGTATTCTAATTTTTTAAACTGTAAAAAATGGTATTTATGAGAAAATTGATTAATTTAAACAATGACTGTATGTTAGATGATGTTAAAGAATTCTTTGAGAGCCAGGCAGATAGCTCAGCAGGTTAAAGTACCTGCTTAGGCAGACGGAAGACCAAGGTTTGATCCCTGGCATTCTGTGCCAGCCCCACTCCCGGGGCACACTGAGACAGCGATTGAGACTGGGCATGGTGGTGTGCCTGTAATCCCAGAGTTTGAGAGGCCGAAAGCAGGAAGATCACTACAAGTCCAATCTGAGTAGCGAGGCCCTGTGGGCCCCGTACTAAATACATTTTAAAAAAAAAGTTTAAAGAGTTGTTTTACAATAGGTTTGATAATAATATTAATTCTTAAAAACCTCTTTTATTGATGAAAAAATAATTTTTTAAAGATTTGCTTTAAAGTAACATGCAGTGAGGTAGGGGTGAGAGATGAAACAGAATTGATAACAATAGAACTTAAAGATTCATTATTATTATTTCTATTATTGTATTAGATTGAAAATTACCATGTTTTACATGAAATGCCTAAATTTTATTGCATAGTGTATACACTGATTTGGATTAAAAATATTTGAATAGTGTTATGGTTTGTGTATAGATGTCCCCTCAAAGCCTCATGCAGTCATGGAGAGGCTTCTGGACTTTGTGATTGCTTACTGTAGGTGTGGATGCTGCACCTGCCCTGGGGCAGGTAGTTTGCACTACAATGTAAGGTGGGGAGAGAGGCCAGCTAGCTGCCTGAGCTGCTATCACTCCTTTTGCTTTCTGCTCTTTGCCCACCCTGCACCCCCCTCACCCCCCCACCTCAGCCTCCCACCCCTACCATGAAAGGTTACCTCTGCCACGTGCCACTCTGCCTTGGATCCAGCTGAGTAGGGACTGAAACCTCCAGTCCCTGTGAGCTAAGTAAGCCTTTCCTTCCTTCATTTTGAGTGTTGGGTATTTGTCCCAGCAATGAGAGAAGAGCAATTGAGACAAATAGTTTGGTGCAAAATACTTCCGATAATAAGAAGCAGTGAGTCTTATTCTCTTCTCTAGGACTTTCATGTATGCCCTTTCTATGCCATGCTATAGTATGGGAAATATAACATGGAGTTGCTGTTAAAATAAGAATTTGAGCTAGCAATAGAAAGACAGATGGTACCGTAGTGTGACATATCAGCAAGCATTTATAACAGGTTTATAGCTGTTATTTGAACAGATTCATTTGCACTTTAAGTATTAGAATTAGAGTGCAAATTAATGAGTTCACCCTAACTCTTTGCCATAATGTCACAAAAAATTGTTAAACACCTACTCTGTGATAGGCACTGGCTTAAACCTTACCTTGCTACTGAAACAGAGGGATTTCTCTTACGTGGGGTTATTTGGCCTGAGAGAGGATATGATTTTGTTTTCAAAAGACAGTTTTGATGGTGTGGTATGGTGTGGTGCAGAATGCTGAGAAGGGGCCTGGAACGTAGGGGTGTGGCTCTGAGGACAATGGTGATGAGGAATGGGGTATAGGAGAGAATCTGGGAGGTATGTTAGGTGATACTTGATGATTGGCATGGAAATAAGAGAGTGAGAAGTCAAACGACTCAGAGGGCTGGTGAGATAGCTCAGTGGTCTAAAGCACCTGCTTAGGCAAGCTGAGGCAGGCGCAAAGGACCATAGTTCAAATCCCACAGCCCCAAGTCAGCCAAAAAAAAAAAGACTAGGAATCCCAACCAGGAGATCAAGGTCAACATGTGTGGACAACATGTACTCTCATTTGAGATGATGAGAGACTCACAATTCATTTCTATGGTCTTTCTTCTAGTAACCCATAACTGCAGTCTAATCATTAGAAAAGCATCAGACATTTCCAATAGAAAGATAGCCTCCAAAATAGGGAGAAGAGAAAAGAGGGGAAAGGAATTTGTAAAAAAAAAAAAAAGTGGAAAGGAAAAAAATGGAAAACATAACATTTGTAAATGTGGAGTGGAAGTAGAGTTGAAGGGAGGCAGGGAGATGGGGAAAAAAGAATTAAGATATGTTTTTTGCAGGTACAAATGCCCTACGATGAATGTGATTATTATGTATGCAAAATATGAACGAAAGTTTAAAAAGAAAGATACTCTACAATGGACTGGGGAGAGAGCTTGGTGGTCTAAGCACCTGCCTGGCAATCCTGCATGCTGCACCGGCCCCAGAACCCTGGGCACACAGTGCACGCCTGTAATCCCAGCGCTGGGGAGGCTGAGACAGGAGGATCACGATGAGTCCAAGCTGCATAGATAGACACTGTATCAAAATAGATAAATTTTTTAAAAACATTTTAAAGAAAGATATTCTACAAAATGCCTCCTTCAAAACTTTCAAGGGGGGGGAGCCTGGGCCTAGCTCAGTCCTTTAAGTGGCTGCTTCCACAAAGCTCTCAGCCTCAGGTTGCTGGAGTTCGAACCTCACAACTCTCCCGCTGGCCAAAAGTGCCCTGAAGCCATTCGAGGAAGAAAAAAAAAAAAAACTTTCAAGGACAGACAAATATGAAAAATCTAAGACAGTCTTATAGTCAAGGGACACCTAAGGAAACATGAATACATGCAGCATGGCATCCTGGATTGGATCCTAAAAGGAAAAGGGCTTTAGAAATTAGAATAGAGTGGGCACTTGAGTTAGTAATAATGTATCAACACTGGCTCAGGTAGTTGCAAAAAATATAACTCACTAAGTAAAATCTAAATTTAAAAATGGATCTGATAAAGGTTGCTTGGAGGTAGCTGATGGTGGGATTACCCTGGAAGTTGCATTACCCCAGGTTGGAAGTGGGATTACCCCAGGTGGTTGCCTGTTGTGTGGGTGGTAACGTGGTGATAATGAAGAAATACAAGAAGCGAACTCCTGTGGATGGCGGACCCTTCTAAGAGTGCTGTTACCTCATTGGTATTTAAGCTCTGAAATATCTCCTGTGAACTTTTGCTATGTATCTCTTGCTTCTACTTCTACACTAAAATCTATGTCACTTCTTTGAACTGACAGCTGTCTTCACTCTTTGCTTGACCTAGCTCAGAGGTAACAAGCACGACGTTGATGCTTCTCTTCCCTACACCCAGAATGGGTTTTTCCCTCCAGGCTGTCTTCTAGACACTCTTCCTTGTCACTCAGCTCAGAGGTACCTGGCCTAGAAAGCGTCTTTTGATTCTCCGATCTAAAGTAGCCCCTCTCACACTGCATTGCATGGTCCCATGTTGTGTTTTCTTCATGGCTTTTGTCACCATCTGAAATTGACTTGCTTATGGTGTATGGCAGGTTCCCCACAGTAATCAAAGTCCAGCAAAAATAGAGCCATCTCTGATTCATCACTGTTTTACTACAAGCCCAGTACCTAGAGTGCTGGAGATACCCAAGAAACGCCTGCTAAATGAATGACTGGGAAGCACTCTCTTAGCTCCAGTGTTGTAACAAAATACTATAGACAGGGTAGCTTTAACCATAGACATTTATTTCTCACAGTTCTGGAGACTAAAAAGTCTAAGAAAAAAGTGCTGGCAGATGTGGTTCCTGGTTTGCAGACAGCTTCCTTCTTCTGTGCCCTTACGTGGCAGAGGGTGAGAGACTTCTGTTTCTTATGAAGCACTAATTCCATGATAGGAGTTCCGCTGTCATGACCTCACCTAAATCAAATCAACTCTCAAATGTCTTGCCTCCTAATACCATCATGTGTGTGTGGGGAGGCTTCAACATATAAATTTTGAGTGAACACTATGTGATCTATAATAAAAACCATCATGATTCCATCTCCGTTCCCTACTCAGACCTATTAGTGTAGGATGTTGGTGATTACAAGAATATGGTGGGACTCTTTTATAGTATTTGTATGTCCCTTTTGTATTCACTTTATACAAAGAACGAAAGGAACACTTATTGTATCTTGTAATTCTTTCCTGAGTTTTGTCTTCCTCTTGGAATAAGCAAACCACTTAGGCAAGAAGCAAGTCTACCTAAATGCAGTGCTTTTATCCTTGTCAGACCTTAAAAGAGAGTTAATTAAAAGGCCCACTCACTGCCTTTTGGCTATAATCAGGAAAAAGAAAAATTGGTGGCTGTCTTAGTTACTTTTCATTCATTGGACACACAAAATGAAGGACGGAAAGGTTTATTTAGCTCAGTTCGTGGAGGTTTCAGTCCACACTCTGCTGGCACCAAGACAAAGGGCAACAGTTCATGGCGGCGGAAAACAAGGAAGAGCAGAGGAGGAGCAGCAGCTGATGTGAGCATCAAGCCTTTCTTCCTTCTACCACTGTGAAAATCTGTCCTCCACCACTAAGAGCACAGGTCCTCCACAGTGGCACAGGTGCAAAGCGTGCGACCCAATGCACACCCAAGCAGAGAAGCCCTCCTCAACTCCTTTTTATACAATTTTTGTGCTGAGTCACTCTGGGATGGCCGTCCGCCCTTGGTCAGAACCAATCGTGCCGGGG
>NW_004524624.1:12122745-12142854 GCF_000260255.1 Octodon degus | reverse complement strand
GCAGGGTGCCCCCCCACAGGGTAGGGCCCCCACAGCCTGGCACTGCCAAGAGGCAATTTAGCCAAGCTTCCAAAGTCAAGTTGACACAAGGTATCAACTCGCACAGGCGCTCATCTTTCCCCCTCACCCCTTTCTTTTACTTGCCCTATCACCTTCAGCTATGATGCTATCCTAATACCTCTGCCTGGTGAAGGGAGAGCACCCTGCAGCCCTCCGGCACTATCACCTCTGCACTGTAGTGGGAAATCGCTTAGGGGTTGTGGCTTCCAGGGCCTTCATCCATGCAATAAATATGTTTCTAGTCTGAAGGGAGGGTAAACTACACTTCCTTGAAACCCAGAGTGACTGATACATCCAGGTGTGTGTGTGTGTGTGTGTGTGTGCGCGCAAAATAAAATACACATATATTTACTTTAAGATATTTAGAGCCCTGTGACCTTGTAATTTTTTTGAGCATTTCAAGCACAGAATCTGTTGAACTAGGCACTTACAAGTATTTAATAAAAGCAAATAAACTTTGTGTTGTTTAAAAAATAAACATGAGCAGCACTTCTTTGCTGTAAGAATTGTTACTATTATTTTCTAGCCTGTGTTACACTGCAGGCTAGCGGAACACAGGCATTTTCAGCCAGCTGGAACCCTCTCCATCCGCTATTTATGCACACGCAGGCACACCCCATGGTTGTTTATGTCAGTTACTAGAACTTTGTAGGCAGCATTGTATAGGTAAGTGACAACATATCTTCAGTTACTAAATAAAGCTAGTTACAAGAGAAAACAAAAATGGCAAGAAACCAAACTTCTACTTTGCAAGAATGAAACTTGTCTCTTGTGTGAATTTTGTAGGGCCTCTTCAGACTTTAGAGAGGACTCTGCTTTTTCTAGGGCAACCCCTCAAACTCCAATTGGAAAATCATAAACATGGACATGTGGTCCACTTTGCCTGATTTACAGGAAAGGAATCAAATGACAAAACTTTAGGACAGGCTTTCACCAGATGCCCTGTTTGAGGGTAGTGCCTTAGTTGCTTTTCTCATTGCTGAGACAAACCACTCAATATAAACAAGTCAAAAGAGGGTTTATTCTGTCTCACAGTTAATAGTACTTTCACTCCACAGTTAGCTTGCCCCAAGCCAGTGTGGCATGACAGTGGGGAAACAGTCTGTAGCATGTCAGGCAGGACGCAGTGAAGCAGCAGCAAGCAGCAAAGCAAGCCTCCCCTTCCCTTTTCTCCCTTCCAGAGTACACGCCTTTTGGATGGTGCCACTCACACCTCGGGTGAGCTTTCTCATTGTCCACATCCAGAACTATGCTAATTCCAATCAGTGGACTAATTTAGTCCCACACATCCTAAATTCTGGTATCACACACCGTAGGCCTATGCCGCTCTGTACATCCCCACTTATGAGTGCATAAGGCTTTGCAGAACTCTAAATGCAAAACCATAGCAAGTGGCCTTTTGTAGAGGGAAGGAAGAAAACAGTGGATCTTAGATGAATTCATTGCTTACTTGCTTACTGTAAGTATTTATATATGTATGTATGTGTATGTGCAAGCACTCAGGTTGGGGTCTAATCCAGGACCTCATGAATGTTAGGCAAGCACTCTATGCCTGAGCAGCAACCTTAGGCCTCACTGCATACATCTTATTGAATACTAATCTATGCCAGGTACTGTTCTAGGAGCTGGGGTTTAACAATCCCTTATTTCATACAGCTTACATTTTAATAAGGATAAGAAAAATAACAATAATTGTTATGAGGAAATCAAACAAGATAAAGGTGGAGAGTGACTTGGGGTAGAAGTCTAGAGTTGGAGAAGTTATGCAAAGAAGAGGGAAAGCTCTCTAGGCAAAAGAATAGCAAGTGCAGTGGTGCTAAGGGAAGAAGGAGTTCTGTGTGTGTGTGTGTGTGTGTGTGTGTGTGTGTGTATGCATGCATGCATGTAAAAAGGAGCCAGCATAGCTGTCTTTTCCCTTTATAGTTGTTTCTTTTGCTGTGCAAAAGCTTTTTAATAAGATGAACCTCCATTACTGATTCTTTGTCATATTTCCTGTGGGATCAGGGTTTAGTTCATAAACTCTGCCTACACCAGTGTCTTCAAGAGTTCCACCTATTCTATCTTCCAACAGATTTAGTGTTTTTTTTATACTTTTATATTTTAAAGAGAATTTTAAAAATGAAAAAAAGGAAAATGATACAGAATTTCAAAACAAGATGATAGCAAATCAACAATGTTTGTTATATTGTATATTGTTAACTTTAAAGTTAAAAAGTTCAACGTCAGCCAGATAACTCAGTGGACTAAAGCACCTACTTAGGGAGAGCGCAGCAGCTGGGGTTCGATCCCCAGCCTGCTGTGCTGGCCCTACCCCAGGGGCATGCTGAGACAGTGATCGAGACTGAGTGTGGTGGCATGCATCTGTAATCTCAGAACTTGGGAAGCTGAAAACAGGAGGATCACTATGAGTCCGATCCATGTAGACCCTGTACTAAATACATAAAAAAAAATAATGTAGTTGTTCAGATTACCGGATATAAGCATGCAAAACTGTTAAAAAAAATTAAGCATGAACTATTCCTTACAATAAATCGATAGAAATTAGTACACTTAGCTACCTTGTGTGTATACACACACACACACACACACATAATTATATATAACAAGTAGTATATGTACATCTATCTATCTATCTATCTATCTATCTATCTATCTATCTATCTATCTATGTGTCTATACATTTTCCCCTTCCTTCTTTCTTTTCTCCTTTCCTTAGCAGTTTCTTTCCTTTTCACACGTTTACATCTATTGTACCTTTCAGATTTTATTCACTCTGTTTCTTTTTTAAATTAGTTAATATATTTATCTATTTTTTATCTTTTTGGTGGAACCTGGGATTGAACTCAGGCCCTTGAGCTTGAGTAAATGGATGCAACTAGAAACTAGCCTCCTAAGTGAAATATATCAGACCCAGATGGGTAAACATCGCATTGTCACTCTAGTTTAAGAAACTGAAAGAAAATACGATTATTTCACTTACGAGGCTAGTTTCTAGTTGCATCCATTTACTCATAAAATGTTCTACTTTATTTCTCTTTATAATTGATTAATACTCCATTGTATAAAAATATCATATCTTTTTCATGCATTACTCAGCTGGTGGACATTTGGGTTGTTTCCAAGATGTGCTGTTATAAACATGGATGCACATATACCACTGTGGTATAAGAACTGATGTTTTCAGTTCTTCTGGAAAAACACCCAGAATGGGAATAGTTGGGTCAAATAGGACCTCCAATCCTAGTTTTGAGGAATCTTCATAATGATTTCCACAGCGTTTATGTGAATTTACACTCCCACCAACAGCGGAGAAGGGTTCCTTTTTCCCCACAGCCCTGCCAGCATTTGTTATTGGTTGATTTCTTGATGATAGCTGTTCTTTCTGGGGTGAGATGGAATCTCAGTGTTGTTTTAATTTGTATTTCTTAAATGACCAATAATGTTGAAAATTTTTCATATGTTTACTTGTCATTTGTATTTCTTCATCTGAGAAATGTATATTATTCATCTTAGATGCCCATGTTTTGACTGGGTCTTTGAATTTGAGGGACCTGATTTTTTAAATTCTTTATATGTTTAGAAGTCCTTATCTGAGGGACAGTCATCTAAAATTTTTTTCCCAATTTATGAGTTTTCTTTTTATTCTGTTGGTGATTTCTTTAGATGTGCAAAAACTTTTCAATAAGATGAGATCCTGCTTGTTGACTTTTGGAAGTATCTCCTTGCAGTTTGGCTTTTGTTCATGAACTCTCTACCTGTGTCTTCAAGATTTCTACCTACATTCTCCTGCAGTATATTTAGTGTTTCTATTTTAATATTTAGATCTTTGATCCATTTTGACTTTAGTGTATGGTGAGAGACATGGGTCTAATTTTAGCCTTCAGCATGTGGAAAGTCAGTTTTTCCAACCCCATTTATTAAAGAGGCTATCTTTCTTCCAGTGAACATATTTCAAGGATAAGATGGCTGAATGTGTCTCTGTTGTCATCTTCTATTCTGTTACATTGATCGTCAAAGTCTTTTTTTTTTTTTTCATGCTGATTTTATCATAGTAGCTTTGTGGTATAATTTTTAGTCAGGGATAATATTGCCTCCTGACTTTCTTTTGCTGTCCAGAATTTCTTTTAGTATTCTAAGTCTCTTCTGGTTCCAGATGAACTTTAGAAATGGTTTCTCTATGAGGTATACGAATTGTATTTTAATAGAGATTGCACTAAATCTTCATAACAGTTTTGTTATGGCCATTTTTACAATGTTGGTTCTTCCTATCCATGAGCAAGGAGCATCTTTCCATTTTCTGAGACCTTCTTTCTTCTCTTTTTTCAGAGTACTGTAATTTTCATTGTGGGAAATCTTACTTCCTCTGTTAGATTGATTGCTAAGTATTTCATTTTTTGGATGCTTTAGTGAAACGTGTGGCCTCCCTAATTTCTCTCTCAGTGTATTTGTTGTGAACAGGAATGCTATTGATTTTTGCATGTTGACTTTGCATCCAGCTACACTACTGAATTTGGTTATTAAATCTAGAAGTCTTTTGGTGAATTTTTTGGGGTCTTTATGTAGAGTATCATATCATCTGCAAATAATGATCATCTTACTTCTTCCTTTCCTATTCTTATTCTTTTTATTTTCTCTTGTCTAACTATCGTGGATAAAGCTCCCAGAACTCTATTGAGTAGGAGTGGCAACAGTGCATATCCTTGTTGTGTTCTTGATTTTAAAGTGAAAGCTTCATGTGCAATATAACAACCACTGTTGGGTACTTACCTTGGTTTATTTTGGAAATTTTGTGTATCATTTCTAATGTCTTATCTATTATTTTTCTATTCTCTTTAAAATAAAAATAGATATATAAAGTGAAAGCTTTTAGTTTTTGTCCATTTAGTATGAAGTTGGCTGTTGTTTTGTCATAGATGGCTTTTATGAGACTGAGATGAAGATGATTTATTCTGATTTTCTGTAGGGTTTTTATCATCAATGAATGTTGGACTTTGTCAAAACCTTTTTCTGAATCTATTGAGGTGATTATATGATTTTTGTTTTTCGCTCTGCCAATATGGTATACTACATTTATTTATTTGCATATGTTGAACTATTCTTGCATTCCTGGGATGAATCCTACCTGGTCATGGTGTATAATTTTCTTGGTGATCTGCTGTATCCTGGTTGCTATTATGTTATTGAGGATTTTTGCATCTTTGTTCCTTAGGGAGAGTGGCCAGTAGTTGTCTTTTGTGGTTGCTTCTTTCTCCGGTTTTGGTATCAGGGTAATACTTTCCTCCTGGCATGAGTTAGAGAGAATTGCTTCCCCTTCAATTTCATTAGTTTGGAGAGAATTGGCATTACATTCTCTAAATTCCCTGTAGAATTCAGTTGTGATTTCATCAGGACCTGGGCTTTTCTTCGTTGGTAAATTTTTTATTATATTTTAAATTTCATTGACTGATACTGGGTTATTCAGAATTTTTATATATTTTCAAAGTAGGTAATGATGACCTTCTGAATTTCTACAGGGCCTGTAGTGATTTCACTGTTATTGTGCCTTATTGCATGCATTTGAATTTTTGTTTCCTTTTTTGATAAAGTTGGTCATAGGTTTATCAATTTTATTTATTCTTTTAAAGAACCAAAAAATTGATTTGTTAATTCTTTGTATTGTTTGCATAGTCTCTATTGCGTTAATTTCTACTCTGATCTTTATATTTTCCTATTGTTTTTCACTTTGGGCTTGTCTTTCTCTTGTTCTCCTTAGAAATTTGAGGTGCGACATAAGTTTATTTATTTGTGCTCATTCTGTTTTCCTGATATGAGAATTTACCACTAAAATTTTCCTCTTAGGACTGTTTTCATTGCTTCACTGGTTTTGGTAAGTTGTATCTGCATTTTTTATTGTAAATATTGTTTAAATTCTTCTTTTATCTTATCTGTGATGTATTCGTTGTTCAGGAAGATATTTAATTTCCATGTGTTTATGCAATTTTTGCAATTTCTTTTGTCAATAATTTTTGATTTCATTGCACTATGATCTGATAACATGCATGGGATAATTTCATTTCCTTTTCATTTATTTAAGCATCTTCTGTGAGTTAGTATATGGTCTATTTTGGATACCATCCTGTGTGCCGCTGAGGAGAATATGCATTCTGATGTTATGGAGTGGGACATTGTGTAGACGTCTACCAAGTCCATTTGTTCAAAAATTGGGTTCAGCTGTGATAAACTTTTGTGCCATCAATTTGGACAGAAGGGAGGAAATCAGTAAATTGCCTTGTAGAAATGTTCAAACCAGGCATGGTGGCATATACCTGTAATCCCAGAATACAGGAGGATGAAGCAGAAGGATTGCCCTGAATTCAAGATCAGTCTGGGTTAGCGAGTAAGCTCAAAGCCAGGCTGAACTACATAGCACAACCTTGTCCCTCTCCCCCAAAATTGCTCAATGTGAGCCTTCCTGAGAGAGTCATCACTGCATGAAGTCTACATATTAATCTCCCCCCCATTTCTATGCTTTTCTCTACTCTGTTTTCAGAATCTTTCTTTCTCTTTTCACCAAGTCCAAGTAGTTCTTTTAAACCTTTGTGCTTCTTGTGTCCTTTTGAGAAAAGCTATGCAATCTCCCTCAAGAAAAATGTATGCATAAGGAAAGGTACAGTTAAGGCTGCTAAAATCTGCCATGGTCAAGGGCTCTGCACCATGGTTGGAGGGAGCAGGGGCATATGTATTTGGTACAGGGTCTCACTATGTAGCTCAGACTCATAGTGATCCTCCTGTTTTCAGCCTGCCCAGCCCTGGGAATACAGGTGTGTGGAGCTGGGGATTGGGTATGAATTATTGTTCCTTTGCTGGAAGAGGTACCCTGGTATGCAGAGATGTGGCTCTGGCCTCACAAGGGAGGCTGACTAACTCTGGTTTCTGTTGTATCATCTGCAAATGCAGCAAGAATTCCTATTTTTTTTCTATAAAATGAGATATTTGGGTTAGATGATTTCTAAGGTAGCTTGTAGGTATGATATCTTCTTTGTTCCTACCTGCTGGACCCTACTCACACACTATTAGTTACTAAGTCCAAGAAGTTACCTGCTCTGAGAATAATCCATATATACTTCATATTTCCCCTGACAGAAAATACAAGGAAATACATTAAAAAAAGAAAGATTTTGGTATGCTGTTAGTTGGCCCACAATGAAGTTTTAAAAATATCAAATGATATGATAAGGTTACCTAACAGATAATGCAAAAGAAAACACGTGTGGTTTGATGAAGTTATTAAGGATATTAAACATTCATTGGTTGGCAAATTTTTGATGACAAGCATCTGGAGTAAAGGGCACCATTTCTGGCTACCTGCGGCAGTGCAAGATGGCCTGGCCGTTGTGGAAAACAGTTTCGTCAATATCTAATATAACAGAGGCACACAGATGATGCGAGTCAACAGAGGCAGTCTAGGAAGGCCTTATACATGGGCGGGACACAAGGAACAGGCTTTCTGTCATTTGTTTATAATCACAAAGAAATGGAAACAACCTAAAGGACTCCCAACAGGATTCGGATTTCGAAAACTGGAATTTTGTGCATCAGTAAGAGGTAATACATCGAATCTCTGTGTCAACATATATAAATCTCAAAAACAAGTTGTATGATATTTTTAGCATGTTGGCATTTCTTTGAAGTTTTAAAAACATACCAACTAACATTATCTGTATCTATGTAAGATTATAACCCTGAAAAGGCAACATAACAAGAGCTAAGATGTAGACCAGCTGGAACTCTCATCACTGGCTAGAGGTTGTGCAAATAAATTTAACCACTTTTGGAAGCTATTTGGCAGTTTCTCGGTAAAATGGAACATATAAGAGAAGAAAATAGGAGGGTGACAGGAGCTCTTTTTTATTTCTCTCTTTGTTTTTTAATGGCTGTTAGGGAAAAGATGATCTAATGCTCATTTAAAAGAGCATCTATCAGCTTGGTAAACCGTTTTCTCTTATTGATATACGAAAGCTTAACTTTCTCCCTTAAAATTAATTTTTGTTGTTTAGATAAAAGTTCAAGGGGCTGGCCAGAGAGCTCAGCGGATTAAAGCCCCTGCTGAGGCAGATGCAGGGACCGGATTCAATTCCCGGTGTTCCATGGTGACCCTGCCATCGGGGCACACTGAGAGAGCCATTGTGATTGGGCGTGGTGGCGCGCGCCTGTAATCCCAGTGCTTGGGAAGCTGAAAACAGGAGGATCACTATGAGTCTGATCTGTGAAATCCTGTAGCCCCTGTACTAAATACAAAAAAAGTGTAAAAACTATATCCATTTTTGAAGGAGCTAGTATTTTCATTCTAGTATATGTGTATGTATATTTTTAATATAGCTTAGGTCATGTTGTATATGCAAATTCACATTCTATTTGTATTTTTACATTTACATACTACAGGTGATTTTTAAAATTTTGACAAACTGCCATTGATATCACTTTTAATGACTCAAACTTATTAATTTGGTGCTAATTTATTTACTCCTTCCTCTGTTGTATATATTTGCTATTTGTTGTATATATTTGATGTTAATATTGTTTTAAATACATAGTGCAATTTTGTGGGTAAAGCACAAAATTTGGAGTCCTTTATCTTGGGTTCGAACCTCACAAATGCCACTTCTCAGCTGAACAATTTAGGGCCAATTGCTTAAACACATGGTGTTAGGTGTGGGTGATACTAGTACTTTATGGGCTATAATAACAAAGTGAGATAACATATATAAAATGACTAGTAGAGTACCCAGCTCATAGTAGCTATTCAGTAAATCGTAAATATAGGATCCCTGTTCAACTTTAAAGTCCCCAAGCATAAGCAATGACTCCATTATTTCTAATGTATAGAAAGGTTTATAATGCAAAGTATACACATATGTATATACTACTGTACCATACAGTGTATATTTGCTGAACTGCTGGCTGCTTTAGTTAGCTTTACAGAAGTTTAGGATTACTTTCTTATACAGGATTACTGGGTCTAAGGGTCCTGACAGGTAAGCTCTTACACCACGCTGTAGATGGCTCTAACTCTAGTGTGTGTGAGGGTGAAACTGGGTCGGCCTCCGAGACTGAGCTTGCAAGAGCAACTGAAAAGGAGGCAAGCTATTTTAGGAGCATATTTGCAAAGTATGGTATGTTCTGTTTTGGGTTTTTTTTTGGTGACTCTTAGGGGGATAATTATATCTATAATAGCATTTATGCTGCAGTGTAGTTTCTGAGTAGGTACGCAGCAATTACAGAAATGTTTATTTACTTTTTTTTTCATGGAAAATCCAAGAAAGACCAAAAAGCATGAGATGACTACATCCTGGTTGCTATATTAAAAAGTACTTTAGAGCTCTGCCTGCTTGATCCTGTGCCTTCCTTGCAAATAGTATCTAACCAGTGAGAAATACTCTCTGTAGTTTCAATCTCGATATACACCAATTATTGAACATGTATGCTGAGTTATTTATGGCAAAGACTGAAATAAAATTTAGAACTTCTACCAAATAAAGTATCCATCTATTGGGAAGAACAAGATGATTGTAGTATTTAAAGACAGAATAAGCGAAAAGGCAAAACTTAAGTGTGTGGAGGCCTTTTACCCCTCATGCTGGATAATAATGAATTAGCAATTTTATCAGCAGAAAGACAGGAGCGATCCATTTTTTTCTACTACAAGAATCAAATGAATACACTGTCCAGGTTTGCAATAAGCACAATAATAATATTTAAAATATTTATATTATATATAATGCTATATTAAAGGTTGTCATTTAGACAAAGAGGTGAATTTTTAGTTCATTTTCTGGTGTGTAGAGGCCATTTGAAAGAAAGTAAAGACAATATCATTATGATAAATCTGTAAATAGATTAAAAATGTAGTGTCACTCTCTTCCAAAATAATTTTTTCCTTTTCTGTTTTTTCTCTGTGAGGAAACTTTTTGAAAAGATAAAAATAGCATGTTCTTTACATAGTGTGAGGTAAGTTCCTTAAAATTAATTTAATTAAGCCTGACTAAAAAGATTTTGTCAATAACACAATTTTTATATACCCATGCATGTGCCAAAAAGACTTGATTGAATATTTATAAAAGACAGAGAAAGGTTTATATGCCAGTCAGTGAGAAAGAGAAGATAAGATGCTTAAAAGAAAAGAGAACAGTTCTTAAAAAAAAAGGTTTCTATCTACTCAAAATTTTCCTACCTTTTTCCTAGGTCTTGAATATGACAAGACCTAGTCTTGATTTCAGGAAATTTGATACTAAGGTTTTAACGACAGGTAGGAAAATTGCAAGCTTACTACAGGATGAGGAAAGACGTAATATGATGGAATTGAAAT
Organism: Octodon degus; assembly: GCF_000260255.1. Taxonomy (NCBI): domain Eukaryota; kingdom Metazoa; phylum Chordata; class Mammalia; order Rodentia; family Octodontidae; genus Octodon; species Octodon degus. The sequence goes on along the minus strand of NW_004524624.1, from coordinate 12,132,449 downwards.
ATGACAGCAGAATCATGGTAACTGGTATGAACTTGCTCATATTCAGATACAAAGAATGTTATATTTATTTTTTACATCAAATTAAATTGAGCTCAGCACTTCTTTTATTTATTTATTTGATACAGGATCTTGCTGCACAGTTCGGACTCATAGTGATCCTCCTGTCTCAGCCTCCTCAGTGCTAGGATTATAGGTGTGCGCTGCCAGGGATCGAACTCAGGTTGCCAGGCAGGTGCTTAGACAGTTGAGCTATGTCCCCAGCCCAAGCTCAGCACCTCTATCTATACTCAAGATGACTGGAAATCCAGTGTTAGTCATTTTGCAGTTTTCTCCCCGATATACAACAAATGTAATGTTGGCTAGTGTTTATGTAGAACTTACTCCTAGCCAGGCACCTAGTTGTGGTGTTCCAATTCATCGTATCATCATAATAACTCTCCGAGGGAGGTACATCATAACTTACTGCACTCATCTTTAATTGTGAAAACTATGATACAGGGAGAAGCCTACACAGACTGCCCAACTAGTAAGGGGCCAGGATTTGCAGTCTGCATTGGGAATCTGCACTTTTAACCACTGGAAACACTATATTAACCTGAGTTCATGTGTTTTGGAAGTTCTGGGTCAGGGGTACGGGGCCATCCAATCCTGAAGCAATGCTGCTTTAGCGTCTGGCACCAGAGGTCAGAAAGTTGGCATCCTGTGCTCACATCTGACAGCAGGCACATTTTATTCCATGTGGACCTAGTTTTCGACACTCTGAAAAGACAGCATTCAAATATAGAATCTTTAAAAAGTGCAGTTTTTGTTGGAGGATCGGCATAGGTGGCAAGGCTACCGAGGTTCCTGGGGCCCGTAAGTGGAAACTCATCCCTGCTGCACCCGATCCATGCCTCTGAGCTCCAGCCGCCCTCTCTGTTTCTATCCTCGGGCCCTTTACTTGCCAGACTCAGTACGTCAGGCGTGAGAAAATGAAGCTGTTTTGCCTGCTAATAGAGCCCTGCCTGTCCTCTCAGTGGCCCTGCTTCCTTCACGCTGAGACAACCACTCAGCCACATCGAATTTCTCACTAGCACTGTGAATTTTTCTTCCTCAAAGGCCGAGATGGGTTCCGGTTCCTTCATTATCTCATTAGGAACTCATATTTAAAGATCTAGCAACCCATCGGGCTCTTTCAGTGTCTTTGCCTTATAAAACAATCAGCTACCAAACCTTAGATTTCACTATCAACTCTCTGGTACCCACAACCTCCTCTGTGATCCTTTGCCACCCCAAAACTCTACCACCTAGACGTGCACCCTGCTTCTTGTCTGAACTTCCTTACTAAGTGGTCTCACATATACCGGCTTCTGTTTACCTTTACTCTATTTTCCGTTTCCCAGCTCTCCTATTTATTGCCAATGCTCGGATGAACCAACTCTCCTCTGTTCCCTAGTACATGCCCTTGCCTTGAGCATTGCTTCCTGGCGCAGGGTGGGAGGTGGGGGTGGGGCAGAGATGGTGCTCAGCCCAGTCTCCTGGGGAAGCTTGTTGCATTGGTTTTCCTGATGGGAACTCAGCTTTCCTCGTCATTGGAGGAGCTCAGGGCCTCGCTGTTGCTGAGAATGGCTGTGGCACATTGCAGGGTAGCTCTGGTTCTTGCCTTGAGCTTTGCTTCCTGGCTTCCTGGCAGACCCCTCAGCCTGCTAGCACAGACCCTTCATCCTGCTGGCACAGGCTTTCTAGCTTCCATCACTGACTCTTGGGCCTTCCCAGCACAGATCCGTGCAATAGGCCTCGTGAGACATTGTCGCGGGCTCTAGGCCTCCAGTGGGACTTGTGGGAGGCATTGTTGTGAGCTCTAGGTCTTCATCTGGACTCATGAAGGACATTACTGTGGGATCCAGGACCTCAGCTGGAGTCTTTGGTCTTTAGTGTATGGACAGATTTCCTGTACTGTCTTTTTGTATATCATTCTTTGCATGAATATTATAACCTCTTAGTATATGTGTCCTGTATTGTATTGTTCCCCTTGCCAGACCCCAAACTATGACAGGCCATCTGTGGAAAAATGCCCCAAGTCAATGATTATGTGCAGCACTTTTCATAGAATCGGATCTTCATTTTCTGGCTTTTCTGTAGTAGTAAATGACTTGTATTTTTAGTGGCAAGTAATCCAGCTCTTACATTGGCAAAGCAAATCATCTGTAGTTAAAAGTAGAAAGGAACATTAAGCACTTTAAATTTGTTTATTAATGTTTTCATTTTTGTATTTTTCAAAGACAATAGTGATTGTCACGTGTCTGACCCTTTCCCTTATGTCTTTACTTGCATAGAAAGTAAATAAGGTACTATCATTTCCATTGAGAAGTGATGACACTGAGACACAAGGAGTTAATTGGAGAAATCATGATAGGACCTAGGATGATGACTCTGAGCTAGACACTTTGTCTTGTAGATTAGAAGCAGAAGTCCCTGCTAGTCAATAATTATTACTGCAGGAACTATTCAGACTTTAAAACCATTCCAGGGGCCGGGTTTGAAGTCTTGATATTCCATTTAAAAAAATCAGGGAATTGTTTGTCCTTGAAAAGAGTGGGGAGCTTTGTATGCAGAGATAATAAAACATCTAGACCAACATGTTTAACTAGAGGCAGTATTGCTCCCTACCCCCACTTGCTAGCATACCTCTCTCCCATCCACATTTGACAGTACCTATGGATGTTTTAGTTTGTTCCAGATGGGGTCATTGCTGGCATCTGGTGGGTAGCAGCTGGAGGCCCTGGGAGACACCCTACAATGTATAAGACAGCCCTCGTAACAAAGAAAGATCTAATTTACAAAGTTAATAGTGCTGAGGCAGAGGAGCCCTGCTTCAGACTGCCTCTCTGCCTTGGCTAATGGCTGGCACACTTTAAATTTGCCGTACAGTATCTGCCATAAACCATGGATGGGCAAAATTTTTAAAAACAGAGGTCAGGGCTGCAGAGATAGCTTAGCAGTCTAAGTGGCTGCCTAGGCAAGCACAAGGACCAGGGTCCAAGCACTGGTACCACAGTGCACTGGTACCACTGGTACACAGAACAATGGTACCAGCGTCCCAGCCCCAGGCACTCCGAGCCAACCACCAAGACTGGACATAGTAGTGCACACCTATAATGCCAGTGCTGCTGAAGCTGAGACGGGAGGATCATTGTGAGTCTGAGTTGCATACTGAGACCCCTGTACCAGATACATTAAATTTAAAAAGAACAGGTCCTTTATGTACCATATTTGGTGCTTTCTCTTAATTCTTCACATCTTCTCTCAATCCTTGCTCTCTCCGTGTTGTTGCCCTCACCTCTCTTGTCAACATTTGCTGCAATTCATGTTCTTTGATCCCTTTTTACATGAAATTGACAGGACTCAGCTCCAGCCTGGTCCCCTTTTCTTGCTCTCTGAGAGCCAGGCAGATTTTGCACTCACATACTGGATGATGAGTGGAACTGTGGGCCCTGGGGGCAGCACAGTGAATGCTGGGTGGGCCCCTCCTGGAGACTAGCTCCTGGTTTCTGTGATTATTTTTGGAAAAATGGTTCCTGGAAGAAAAATGTCAATACCTGCTCTGAGTGCCTTAGAGAAAACTGGATGGCTAATTTTCCTAAAAGTAACTTCTAGAAGGAGGATGTCTTAGTTTTCTCCTTGCTGAGACAAAATACTCAGTGCCTAAGTTAAAGGAAGGAAGGTTTATTTGGATCACAGCTTGTAGAGGTTTTAGTTCAAGCAGGTTGGCATGGTAGAGGGGCATTGTGGAGGACAAAGAGTTCATGGCAAGCCGGAGGCAGCAAGCTTCAAGTAACAAACAGTAACACTAGCCCTCTTTCTGTCCCTTATATTTTTTTGTCGCGTATATTTTATAACATAAAATAATTGTAACATAAAATAATATAAAAATCCCCTAGGGATGTACCCTCTCAACAAGGGCAGGGCACCCTTAATCCTATCCATAACTCTGCCAATCCACCAGTGGACTAATTTAGTAATCTACATGTACTCTAGATCCAGCCACCTCTGCCAAAGCCCCACCTGTGACTACATGAAGCACTGGGAGAACATCTAGATACAAGCCACAACAGAAGGTAAAAATTACACTTCAGGCTCACCTACAAGTTATAACTCCTATTTGTTTAAGAGCAGAGAACTCTGTGATAGTAGTCTTTGTACACAAAGCTATTTTGAGTTTATCCCTATACAAAGTAGATTTGAATTTATTAATTGAGAGGGATACATAGGATACCAGAAGGACCTGTGATGGGGGCAGAAGACTGAATAATTTAGGTATTTTATTTTCAAAATGATTGTTGACATGCATAGAAGCATCATTTGTACATCACTGATGAGGATTGGGGCTACATATCCTAAATGACTGAGCTGACCATGAGTAATCTGTCTAATAAAAGTCTCTCTTACCTAGATAAAAAGTGTCAATCATCTTTGGTTGAACTATATTCTAGATTAGCGGTTCTCATATTGTGGCCTAATGTGCCTTGGGTTATCCTAATGCTGTTTCAGAGACTAAAGTTCAAACATTTTTTATAATAACATTAAGATGTTGGGAAAAAAGGGGGGGGGCCAGAGAGATGGCTCAGTGGAATAAGTGCTTCCCTGGCAAGCACAAGGGCCTGAGTTCAATCCCCGGTTCTGGAAAAAAAAAAAAAAAAAAAAAAAAAAAAGATGTTGGGTTGGGGATGTAACAGAATAGTAGCACACATACTACCCTGGGTCTGGTCTGCAACATTGAAAGAAAAAAAAATATTTGCCCTTTTTTTCCCCATTGGTCATGCAACGACATTAGTACTGATAACTGCAGATGCTTTACCATAAATTAAGGCAAGGATGATTAAATGTATTAGTAATAGTTTTCTTCATCTTTACATATGAAAAATTTTTAAATGCCCATTTTATTTAAGAAGTCCCTAGTTGAAGTAGTAAAAATCATTAATTTTATTAAATCTTGAGTTTTAATTTTTTTTTTTAAAGAGAGTACAGGGCTGGCCAGATACTCAGCAGACTAAAGCTCCTGCTTAGGCAGAGCACATGGATGGGGGTTTGATCCCTGGCACCACAAGCTGTGCCGACCCTGCCCCAGGGCGCCCTAAGATGGTGATTGAGATGGGACATGGTGGCACACGCCTGTAATCCCAGCACTTGGGAGGCTGAAGACAGGAGGATCACTACGAGTCCAATCTACATAGTGAGACCCTGTAAACCCTGTACTAAATACATAAAAAATAAAAATAAAAAACAGAGAGTACAAAGTAGTGTTAAAACAGAAAAAAATTACAAGTGATGCAGAATTTCACTTAAAGTAATATGAATTTCACAGTATTTGTTGTAATGCATAGTGTTGTCTTCCAACCAGTTATTCATACCAGTTATTCATATATGCATGCAAAATTGAAAGAAGAAAAAAAAAAGAAATGTATAAGAAATTAAGAAGAGACAAAGTACAAACAATTGAAAAGGGAGACAAAACAAATCAAGCATTATCTGCTCCTTTCTCTAGGCCAGCAGCAATCTGTCTTTTGCAATGCTGTGTGACAGAACAAATGAGAAATATGCTTGACATACTTGCTGCATATTGAGTGCAGAAGCGCAGCGACTGCTTTAAGAAAATGTTCCTGGCAGCTGTTCTGAGCTGGCCGAGCCACGTTGTTCACGGTACATTTTCAGTGGAAAGAGACGATGGGCAAACTATGGTTATTTAAGCTATGGTTGCTCAGCAGAAATTTGATTTAAAAAAATAAAATCAACCTGTCAGTTCAAATAAAACAATTGCCTGTAGTTTGCTAAGATAAAATGAGTATTTTCAAGCAAAAATTTGGGAAATATGGATTTATCACTATGAATTTGTCACTTTCCAGTAGTAAGACAGTTTTCTGATGAAATTAGTGGTGAGGCGATAAATGAGATTTTTTGGATATTGTATAAGGAAATGTGTCCACACTGGGAACAACTAAATAAGTGTTATGTGTTGATATTTTAAATAAGTCCAATGAATGGTAGTGCCAAATCATGCATGGGTGAAAGGTCCTTTCAACATCCAAAATAGCATGAATAGACAGTGTTAGATGTTTAGTTGAATTCAAACACTTATAGTATTTAGATGCCAATAGAATACTCACCTCTGTCAGGACAAATAAATAAATAAATAATTTTTAAAAAAGAAAAAAAATGGAAATGGAAAGAAGCAGTCAATGCTCTAATTAGCTTTGTCTCCTTTTTTCAATTGTTTGTACTTTTTCTTTTCTTAATTTCTTATACATTGCTCCAGTTTTTTCTTCTCCCAATATCTGGTAATATGAATAGCTGGTTGTAAGACAATACCATGTATTACAACAAATATTGTGACGTTCCTGTTACTTTGTTAAGTAAAATTCTGTATGAGTTGTCAAAATAAATAAATAAATAAAATTTAAAACAAACAAACAAAACAAAATAGCATGAAAAGTTCATTATTCTGGTTTGATTCCACACTGCAAATGACCTTTAAGGAATTATTGCTTGTTGAATTTGACGTCATAAAGTAAAAATAACAACAATTACTCTTTAAAGACTATTAAAATAATCCTTTCTTTTGCAACTACATATCTATATAAGGCCACATTTTCTACATATTCTTCAACCAAAACAACAGATTGCAACAGATTTTAAGAAGTAGATGTTAGAATCTAACTGTCTTGTAGTTAGGAATGCTTTAAAGAAATTTGCAAAAACTGTGAAACAAGGCCTTGCCTCTCATGAATGAGCTTTTGGTTTAGGAAAAATAGCTACTTCTCATGAAATATTTTGTATTTCAACATATAATATGCTTGTTAATGTTATTTTAAAATAAACACAGCATTTATTTCTCTACAGCAGATACTGACAGCTAAAATTCACATCACAGAGTGTAAAGGGATCTTGAGACCAAAGGTTTGAGGACAAAAAAGAAAGAATTACAGTAATTATAAACTTAATCCCTTCAAAGTAAACATGGATAATATTTTCTGCATTTAAAAATATTAAAAATGACATTTGGCTGATTTATTGCTCTTTTCAAAATAGTTTTACATATATCAACAAATAAATTTTTTGAGCAGTCCTACAGGTCAGGAATTATTTTTTTCATGTTGCACTAAAGAAATTTGAGGTGCAGAGCATTCACCAATCAGCTTATCCTAGAAGAGAGCAGGAGATAGAGCAAGATTCTGACCCCAGATCTCCCAACTTTCACTTTCATTATATTTTTGGAATGCGACCTTTTTTTGGTGGGATTGGGATTGAACTCAGGCAAGCGCTTATGCTACTGAGCCTTCTCCCCAGCCCCATGGAATACAACTTTTGAAACCATTAGATTCAGAAACCATTAGAAATGTATTAGTATGTAAAGAATACAAACACAAAAACACATTTTAAAAGTTTATTATATTACTCTTGTATAACAAATATTAAACTCAAATATAACAAGTCATACTGGGCTTTAGTTATGCTCAGTATGTTGGACAAGTAAATATTTCAAGTTCTGAATCAATAATGTCTAAATAAATGTTGTTCATCATCTTTACCTATTTGTTACATGAGACTGTAGGAAATACCAATATTCTGTTATTTTTGGTTTACAAAAATGATAATTTGATATAATCAATGTAGTAAAAATTTTAAAAACATAGAAAGTACAAATGAAATCTTTTACATTAGATTAAAATGACAAATATATAACTACATTGAAATATTAATTTTCAGTTTTAAAGATATAAACTGAAAAATAAGAGACCGTGTACAAACTCCAATTAAGTCCTAAATCCCAATGTTTGATGGTAGCTACTATCAACAATTTCCAGCAAGCACATACAATAATATCATACATATTAGACACCCCCACACCACCAATAAATGGCTACATACTTCAGTAAAATAAAAACTTGTATAAATATTTTAATACTAAATTTATTAAGACATTATGAGATTAGTACAAATTATCTTTGGATTCTCCAGTTATAAGAGGCACTCAAAGCGGTGGCAATTAGCCTCCAGACCTTGGTTAGTATGGTGAACTACTGCTTGGGTAACTGAGATGCATTTTCAATTTCTTGAATGCTACCCCTGCATTTTCAATTTCTTTTTTAAGACCAGCAATATTAGTGGGTATTTGGCAATATACAACATCTTCTAGGGTCCCTTATACAAGAGTAGCACCATATGTTGAAAAAAAATCATACTATTTTACTATGTTCTGAAGTATATATATATTTTTTGTTTTTCCTTCTCTCTTCCTGAGTCTCTCTCTCCCTCCATTGCTGTCTCCTTCCCTTCTTCCCTCTCTTCCTCCCTCTCTCTCTCATGTGCACATGCATATGTGTGCTTCATCTCCAAATTATACTAATAATCAAATCAAACTAATCAAATTACTTTGTAAATTGCCTTTCATTACATGCTATTCATATAGTTCTATTCTTTTTTTATGTTCCACTTTTTGGAGAATGTGTCATAATTTAATACTAAATTTTAAACAATTATGAAAGTACCATGTTTATGTGGGCAAGTATATTTATATTAGTGTTTATTTTGTACATGTATATATGTGTGTAGGCACATTAATTTCTATGTATGTATGTACACCTGTGTGACCACTCACAGAATGATGAAAGTATGGGACGTTTTGAATATCCCAGCAGATTCTATCAACCCCCTTCTTGGTTAACAACTTTGCAACTCAGCAGCCACTGTTCTGCTTTATCACTATATGTTAGGTTGGTCCATTCTTAGACTTGATATAAATGGAATCATATCTTATGCTTTCCTTGGGTGTGTCTATCTGGTCTCTTTCAGTCAGAACAAGTTCTTTGAGGTTGATTTGTATTACTGTATGTAGCTATTTGCTCATTTTGATTGATACGTAGTATTCTACTGTATGAATTTATCCAGTCTAGTATTGATGGAAATTGGCTTTTTTGTTTTTTAAGTTTTATATTATGAATAAAGCTTCCATGAACATTCTTTAGGTGTCTTTTGGTGGACATGCCCATTAGTTTTCTTTCAGTCTGTATTAGTCAGCTTCTGGTCACTGTAACAAACCAGCTAAAATAAACCACTTATAAGGAGAAAAGCTTTATTTTGTCTGATAGTTTTAGAGATTTCAGTCCATGATTTGTTAACTCCTTAATTATAGATCTCTAGTAAGGCACAGTACCATGATGGGAGTGTATTAGGAATTCGCTCAGTTTGTGGCAACCAGGAGGCAAAGAGACAGGAAACAGTCAGGGTCTCAACATTCCCTGCAAATTCATGCATCCAGTTGTCTAACTTCCTTTTACTAGACTCCACCTGCTAAATATTCTGCCACCTCCTAGTAGCATGGGCTGGGGATCAAGTTTTCAACACATGGCCTTTTGAGAGACATTCAAGATCCAAATTTTTGGATATGGGGGCACATTTCTAAAATCTCAGCAATGGGGAAAGATAAAGAAATAGTATTGCAAAGTTCAAGCCCATCCTAGGCAACTTAGTGACTTGGTGAGAACTTGTCAAAATAAAAAATAAAAGTTCTGGGATGTAGCTTAGTCAGAAGGCTCTGGGTTCGATCTCCAATAATGATGGAAAAAAACTATCAGCATATTCTTTTTTAAAACTTTTTTTTAAAAGAGAGTACAAAATAGTATTAAAAATAAAAATTACAAATCATAAAGATTTCACTAAACAAAATA